>NC_140969.1:93877755-94122755 GCF_056783735.1 Eptatretus burgeri
ATATATATATATATATATATATATATATATATATATATATATATATATATATATATATATATATATGTAAATAAACATATACACACATAGTGTGTGTGTGTATGTATATATATATATATATATATATATATATATATATAATTATATTTATTTTATTATTATGTATTTTAATTGTTTAAATTAAAAGAAATCTGATGTAAATTCCAGTTCAATTTTTTTTAAAATTCAATGTCTTGAACCATCCGAATGCACATTGGACCACTGATAATTCTCTTTGAATCACGTACAAACAAAATGTTTATTTGACACATGCAAAAAACAGCTAATTTAAACAAAAGATGTTAAAGAAAAAAAAGACATTAGAAATCCTTTAAAATTCAGTGGCGACCCTCGATGCTGCATTTACTCAGTCAGCTCAGTTATCATTGGCTGAATATTGATGGAGAGGCCACAGCGCAGGTCATGCTGCGTGTCAAGACGAATTCTTGGTATTGTCCTGATTACAGCCAGACGAGAAATCCTGCTTCACAAAGATATGTAGTTGGAAAAGGAAGGAGAGCTTTCTCTGCCTCATGAGACAAAACAGGTTCATCCCGCAGCTGCTCCTAGAACTGTGACCAAGCAACTTGAGCAAATTTCTCTCGCAGCACTTGCTTTTACTTGGGATCAAGTTCTTCCTGGCATCCATCAACATCATTCCCAATTTCTTGGACGTCCAAATCAAATCGATTGCTCACCCAGCTGAAGATCGACATTTTTGGGCAAGTATCGATCAATTTCCGTTTGAAGTTCTGCCAAGAGTTCTTGGAAAATCTCAACCAGGACTTTGATAGATAACTCTGCTGCATCTTCAAGAAATTCATTCACAGCCCAGGAAATGCTGAAATTTTTCCCTTTGACATATTTTCCCGCCAAAGGACTAATTTCCTTTTGAATGAAGAGATCTCACCAATATCAGTGATGGTCCGATTTCACCACTGCATTTCAGTGTTAAACTTGTCCAAGTGCTGGAAAATGTCACCTAAGTAAGACAGCTTTGCCAGAGAGGGTTCATCATTGAAGCGGACAGCCTTCTTTCTCAGAAATTCTTCTTCTCTCTTTAAAATTCCAATTTCCGTTCTGAGCAACATAACACGTGAAAGGCTTTTGTCCACGTGAAAGCCAGCGACCTTATGTGTGTGAAAGCAAGTGCTGGTGCACCAATCCCACTTCTTCACACAGAACACAGAAGAGTCCATAATTTGATGCCCTCACCTTGATGAAGTTCACAATTTAGATGGCATCTTTCAGTACCGAGTGAAGTGAAGTTTTGCCAAGTTATCTCGATGCAAGAAGCAATAAATGATGACAACATCAGGGCTGACCTCTTTCACTTGCGTACAAAATCCTACTCGACTTCCCATCATGGCTGGAATTCCATCAGTATAAACAGCACAGCAATCCATCCAGTGAAGGTTTTGCTGCTTGAAAAAAAAAACTGTACATTTCGAAAATATCTTAACCGGTTGTGGTGGTGCCAAGTGGCTCGGAAAATCGAAATTATTTAACAATGTCATCATCTGTGCTGTACCATACAAACACCATGAGTGAGGGTTGTCCTTCAAATCCACAGATTCATCAATCTACAAGAACAACAACAGGCATTTTAAAGGCCATTTTCCCTGCTAGAGCGGGGTTAGCCTTGCGGACCCCATGACAATCTTCTCCACTTTACCCTATTTCCTGCACCTCCCCTTGTTAACCCCCCTAACAGCATTTCTTCCACCACCTTTAGCCAAGTCTTTCTCGGTCTTCCCCATCCTCTACTTCCTTCTACATTAATTTCCATCATTCTTCTTTCCCAGTCACTTTCATCCTTCCTCAACACATGACCCAACCATCTCAACCTGTTTCTCTTCACAACATCCATCACAGGCTCTATTCCCATCATCTCCCGCAATTCATCATTTGTCTTCCTCTCTCTTAACGATATTTCACACCTCCACCGAACCATTCTCATTTCCACCCTTTCCTGCCTTCGTTGATGCTCTACGTTCATTACCCATGTCTCGCTCCAATAAATCATAGCACTTCTCACACATGTGGCATACACCTTTCCCTTCAACTTCAATGACACTCCCTTCCTCGTCAGCACGCCACTCAGTTCCCGAAACTTCTTCCATGCACATCTCACTCGAGCAACCGTCGCCGAGTCTGATCCATCTTCTCCATTCAGAATGTCTCCAAGGAAGCCTGCAATGAAGCAGGTAAAACGTCACCTGAGACCGGGTCTGCTCTTGCTTATTGCTCAAATCAGCAGAGTAGATCTAGTTTACTTTTGGTTGAAAGTGCTTTCTTCTTTAAAAATGTGTCATCCCAACCGCCTCAATTTTATACAATGTGTGTGTGTGTGTGTGTGTGTGTGTGTGTGTGTGTGTGTGTGTGTGTGTGTGTGAAATACAGACTCATGTGTCACTGTCACCTGGTCTGCTGCCATTCCAAGGAGGCAGTCAAACAGAGCTCCAGTCATGATTCAACAAAGTTTCTCCTGTAAAACTTCTTCAGTCTCGATGAGGTGTCGAAGTCTGCAATATCTGTCCTTGATTCTGAATCTCAGAAAGCAAAAACCCATGGCTTGCATAATGCTGCTTGCCTTGAGGCTCTCAACATGGGAGATGGGACAAACTCGAATGGGTGAGGTGGGCAAGGTGTCGGCTGGATGGAGATGGCTTCCGCTTGCTGAGCTGCCAATTTATGCAGCCTTCCAGTGTCATGTCCTACAAGTTCTCCCCCAGGCTGCTGAGACTCCCCACCTTTTATAACCTCACCCACCCACGTCACCGCTGACGATTACAGACCCTCCGCTCCCCCTCAACATTGGTCCGTGGCACAACCAATGGGTGGAGCGAACCCCTTTCTCCTCCCGACCTGGCAAGGTGTCATGGTTCCGCAATGAGGACAATGTTTTCCCACCTAGATGAGAGAAGATGGCCTAGTCAGACACTAAAAATAACATTTAAGACAGAAAATAGAGGAAGAAAACATTAAAAACATAGGCTCACAGGAATGAGGCTTTTGAGACAGCCAATGGTGGAGGTTTGACGTTTCAAACTATACAAATTAACCACGTGTACCTGGTCGTATTTAATTACTTCACGCTTATCTAGATACTCATTAAGGAAATATCTACTCTATTTTATGCATTCATAAACCCCCAGGAGCCATTTCTACAACAATATGTACATTTACCATGTGCAGTATATCCTATTGTTAGAAACCTGGTAGTTGGTTCATGGAATGGTATGAAAATGGTTCATGATATGGTATGTTGAATCACAAACTGTGCCATCCTTTGGATGGGCATCATCAGCCTGGAGGCCCATCTGCTCGTATTAGTTTGGAGAATGCGAAAGATCCCACGGTGTCTTTCACAAAGAGGGGAGTTCAGTAATTTCTGAAATCCTGAACAAATATCAAATTCTTGCCCCCGATGGTTGAATGTCAGGCCTGGACAGCTAGTGAGTAAAACAGTTTGCTCGGAGTTATCGATGGCTCTGATGGTTACCATGCCTAATGAGTTACTGCAGCTGTGTCCAATAAGCTGATTCTAATGATAATTGAGGTAACACCAACCAACGACTGTATTATGAGACTAAGGATTCATCATTCCTTGGGTGTTGTTTCCTTGGTCTCTGAATATGCTTCGACTGAGGCGAGTGATCTCACTGGGAAGGATGCATTCCATGCCACACTCGAGTCTGTGGTTGATCAGTGCCCCAGGCGAGATACTCTTTTACTCTTTGGGGATTTCAATACATCGACTGGACCTAATAGGGATGGTTACGAGACGTGTGTTGGTCCCCACGGGTCTGGAACTATGAACCAGAAAAGCACCAAGTTCCTTGACTTTGCAAGAAGTCATGGACTTAGGGTGGCTGGTTCATGGTTTCAACGACCACAGACTCTTCGCTGGACTTGGTATTCCGATGCTTGTGGTGTGGCAAAGGACATCTGAGCATGTGCTCGTTGATGGTCACCAGAGGATGATCCAGAACGGCAGGATCTACCGTAGTGCTCAGTTCCTCAATACTGACCACCGGCTTGTGGTAGCAACTCTGAAGTTGCAGCTCAAATCTGGGACAATGGTACCATCCCAGCCAAGGCTGGATGTTGGCAAGCTCAAGGATGAGAGGGTCAATAAACGTCTGGGTCAGGCCTGGGCAGTCATGGATTTAGTGTATCATGGGGTGTGGCACTGTCGGCACCTGTGCAGGAGGACGAAAGTTCGAGTCTTCAGGTCCTTGGTGCTTCCAGTCTTGCTCTATGGATGGGAGACTTGGAATCTGAGTTGAGGAGTTTGCGAACAGGCTGAGTGGGGAGTTGGGGTATCTGGGTGCTTTGGGAGGTCCTGAAGAGTTGTGGAGTGTCTTCAAGACCACCGTCCTTGATTTTGCCAGTGGATGTCTTGGAACTCACTTTCGGGCAAAGAAGAATTTTGTCTCTCAAGGTATACTGGATACCATTGACCAGAGTCGCAGGGCCAGGCTGAATGGCAGAGCTGAGCTGTTCAGGGAGCTGAGGCGTAAAACTGTACGTGTGCTAAGGGTGGACAAGGAGGCCGATGTGTGAGGGGGCAGAGCATCACCTGTGGTCAAGGGATTCTCGTCCTGCTTACAGGGGAATTCGCGCATTGCGTTCATCCAAGCCCATCCCTCGGTGTATTGCAGTTAGAGCAGAGGGTGGTAGGCTCTGACAGAGGAGTCCGAAGTGAAGGCCCGCTGGGCCGGTTACTTTGAGTGGTTGTACCAGGCTGATCCACCAGCTGTCGAGTTGGACATCAGGGGTGTTTCAATCCCTGTTGCTGACCCTCCACTCAACTGTGGTCCACCATCGCTTGTGGAAACACAGGCTGCGGTGAACCGGTTGAAGGGTAAGGATGATCGCCAAGACTGCAACAACTACTGAGGGGTGACGCTGCTCTCAGTGCCGGCAAGGTCTTTGCTCGGATAATTCTTGATAGGGTTCGCCACCATCTGCTTGAGCACCAGCGTACAGAGCATCCAGGCTTTACACCAAAGAGGTCAACGACTGACTGTCTCCTTCCTCTTCGGGTCCTCACTGAACGCAGATGAGAGTTTTGGCAGGGGCTGCTTGCAGCCTATGTTGATCTCTGTAATCGTTCGATTTAGTGAATCGGGATGCCCTCTGGAGGATTCTTGGTCTTCGTGGGGTGCCACCAAGACTGATCGATCTGTGAGTGCTATGAGATGTGGTGGTACCATCTCTGACTTATTTCCAGTTGTTACTGGAGTTCCTGAGGGGTGTTGGCCCCCACACCTTTCAGCACTTGTATGGACTGGATTCTCGGGAGGATGTCAGAGAGATCAAACTGCGGTGCATTGTTTGAGGATGTCAAGATTTCTGACCTTGATTTCGCAGATGATATCGACATCTTTGCGGAGACTTCAGATATCCTTTTGGGGGCCCTCGAGGTGCTGAATGAGGAATCGGAGCCACTGGGATTACAGGTTTCCTGGGTCAAAACTAAGATCCAGGCTTTCAATGACATCTTGGATGCTGCTGTCCTGTCTGTGCCTGTTTGTGGTGAGGATGTTGGGGTCGTGGAGAGATTCACTTACTTTGGCAGTCATATTCATGTCTCTGTGGCTGTGAGTCAGAGGTCAATAGATGTCTGGGTCAGGCCTGCGGAGTCATGGATTCACTGGATAATGGGGTGTGGCGCTGCCGGTACCTGTGGACGAATGTGCGAGTCTTCAGGTCCTTTATGCTTCCAGTCTTGCTCTATGGATGTGAGACTTGGACTCTGACCAAGGATCTGAGATGGAGACTTAATTCCTTTGGTACCAGATCTCTACGGAGAATCCTTGGCTATCGCTGATTGGACTTTGTGTCCAACGAGCGGTTGCTGAGAGAGACTCAAATGAGATTTGTTACCTGTATAGTCCGTGAGCATCAGCTGCGGCTGTATGGACATGTGGCTCATTTTCCTGACGCTGATCCTGCTCACCAGATTCTCTCAGCGAGGGAGTCTCGTGAGTGGAGGAGGCCAATGGGCCGACCACATTCCTCATAGTTGCAGCAGGTTGATGGGCATCTCAAGGAGATGGGGATGGGCCAGGCATCTGCCTGGGTGATTGCCAGATGGAGGCCCCTGGAGTACCGGCGGAAAGTGGACGCAGTGATGCGCTGCTCTGGCGCATGCTCCCATACCTGACCTGACCTAACGGGGGTAGAAAAGATCAAGGATTTGGATGAGGGACAATAAGAGGTGGTGGTGAACAGCTGTTTTGAAGGCCTGGAGGGAAGAATGGAATTGAACAGAGTGAGGGAGTTTATTCCAAAGGCCGGAAAAAAGAGGAATGAAAGAGTGAAGATGAGCAGTGATTCGTGATTTTATAGTTTTCCCAGAAGGGTTGTTGGTGGACCTTGAGCGCCTTGCAGAAATATGGTGGGGACAAATCGCAGACAGAGCGGTTGGGGGCTGGTGGGGGGGGGAGTGAGACTGGAGAGGAGACGGAAGAAGACAGAAAGACCACCGACCTTCCTGCGGTGAGAGAGTGAGAAGCCCAAAGACTCAGCCTCATCGTGGAGATACCAATGATCCTAAATGCCTTGGTTTCCACAGCGTGCAGCCGAGAAAGGTGAGAGGCAGGAGCACCAGCCCAGAGGGGAGAGCAGGACTCTATCAGGCTGTGGACGAAAGCTTTGTATGTGGTCAGGAGCTCAGGTGGGCTGAGGAAGACTGCACGACAGAGGATTCCCAGTTACCTGCATAGGACTGGCTTTGGAGGCCAGGTTGGAAATGTGGCTTGCCCAGGAAAGATCATGGCAGATAGTGAGACCCAGAAGCTTGAAAGAAAGGACTTCTTCCAGAGGGTTGTTGAGAATGTGGATGCGGGGGGTTTTCCAAACGGTCCTTTCGGGGAGACATAGTGAGAGTGTGATTTGTCCTTCTATCCAATCATCGTCTCCATTTTCTGCCAAGCAGCATACTATTTATTTCATTTTTAGCTCCAATTGCAAACTTGAGTTTATAATCTGCCTTGAACTTTGTCTATTTATCTCGACCATCTATTTATTCCTGAACAGCTTCCACTTGAGATCGATCTCCATCTAAAAAGGCTTCTCTCTTTTACTTAAGTAAGTCCTTCAGCTCCTCGGTAATCCATGGCTTGTTTTTACCCCGCACGCGTAAAGCGAAAAACGGGCTTAATCAATTGGTTCACTTTGTCTGTCTGTCTGTCTGCAAATGTCAGTTTATGATCGAGGAACAACTTAGTTTCAATTGCATGTTATATTTTGAACACGAACCTGAATATGAATCAGAAAACCAACCTGCAGTTTAACAGGACTTTGGGTCTGAATTTGACAAATTGTACGGAATCTCATCCTGAGCGCACATACATAGAGGAGTAATTTAATTTTTTAGTCTGTCTGCCTATCTGTCAGTCAAAAAAAAATGAAAATCATTCCAAATTGGAATCTTTGTTTTTTGGAATCTCATAATGGATACAAACAACAGGCATGAAGACGTATTGTTGTGGGGCCGGGTCTCGGTGATGAGCATGACTGCTGGAGGAAGCAGTAGAGTCGGCTCCACCGAACACCCGGAATTTAGGTCGTACCTTTCAGATAAATCCGAAAGGTCACGGGTCCCTTATCGGACCAAAGATTGCCAATAGGTCGACCACGTGGGATAGGGTCAATTGCCAATTTCAATATACCTAAATACCCACGCAGTCTAACTACCGAGGGACCACACCCTCGGCCGACTCTGTCCGATCCGAGTCGCAGGTAACGGCTCGGATCCGGCGTAACCGAGCGGAGTTACCAGAGCCGCGCCGGACCAAATGAACAATTTGCCAAAATTGGCAAATTTGCCCCTGTGATTGGCCAAAAGGGGTGCCAAGTCCGCTGATTGGACCGGGAGGGGGGGGGGGGCGTGGCGGGCATCACAGCAGACTGCTCCTCAAACAGGAAGATGAGTAATATTGTCCTGCATTGGCTCCCATTGGCCGAACGACGGCAAACTTGCTCGCATCTCTCTGATTGGTCGAGAGAGATGCCAAGTCCTTCATTGAACTCCGCCCACCACAAGTGTTATGGCGTCAGGATGGAGCGAGGCGAAGATGTTGTTATTGTAGTTGAAAATATCAAAGAAAACCCTGACTATCAAAATAACTCTGCAGCACACGAACATTTAATCACCCATTAAACAAAGGGACGGGACCCTGACTACAAACACATACTTACCGATATAACTGATCTTTGGGACCTGAATGTTGAGTGCTCATGGTTTCCAAATTCGTAACAGTATGCTGCATGTTCGACAAGGCGGTGTTAAAAGACGGTCCATCAATGGCGGTAAACCTCCCAAAAAATATTTATTTGTTATTTTTTTCTACAGCCTTTAAAATTCTTTATTTCATTTCAATTGAATTATATACTTGAAGACTGTGGAACACAAATTGCCTTTTTAGCACTTTCAAAACCCTTCCATTTAGCAGAACTTGGACAAAATATTTACACTACCTCATGCCCTGAGGACAGAATAACTGTGAGATTCAGCATTCAGACAAACATGGTGGCATCTAGTGCTGTTTGTTGAGTGCAAAATGTAAGGCATGAGTTGAAAAGACCCTTCCTATCAGATGTCCTTTATCTCAAGACTTCGTGGGTTAAGGTGTTCTTTAAACTCTCTCGTTCTGATATGTTTTAACAACTCTATAAGGGATGACAGAATCAACACAGAACTTGATGTACTCAGAGATAACTCACCCTCACATCCACTGACACAGATGAATCCATGAGTACACACCGATCTGTGCAATCAAAACACGCCCGCAACTCCTCGGTGGTATCCATGCTCCAAACGCGCCGTTCCTGGGTAACCGCTTTGCACATTTTCAGTTTCTGCTTATAAGATGGAAGCAAAGAATGTTATTGTGGTCGGAGTTTCCCAGCTGGAGACAAGCCTTCGATGAACACGCATGAGGAATGTTTGTATCGCCTACATCCAGCGTTGCATCATTCCGTATATGTTGCTGTACATGTTGATCAACTGTTTGCAATATGGTGTCCAATGTGCGCTGATTGAAATGTCCCAAGATCATTGTGGCTGAATCAGGTGATAAAGCCTCACCCTGGAAGTGATGTATTCACTTGCTGTTGTTACATTGGCTTGTGATGGAATGTAGACGACCAGTATAATAAACTGATCAAGTTCCCTCGGTAAATATAAGGTTGAAGCCGAGCCACAAGCAATTCATAATCAGGTGTGCATACCTTGTCCTTCACTGACCTTCACTGACTTGATCTTTGCTGACCAATTGTTACACCTTCTTCTCATGTTTGATGGTTCTCCAGATCCATTGCACATTCCAGTTTTCCAGAATGAAGCCAGGTCTCCGTGAAACATAGAAGGCATGCTTCTCTGTACTCATGTAGAAACTGGACATTTACACCAAGTTACCTTCGTCAGAGGAAAGGGTATTGCGTTTGGGTCTGTCTGTCTGTCTGTCTGTGTCTTTGTTTGTCTGTTACTTGCAAAATCGAAGATTTTTCAAGTATATTGGTCGGTCAATTTTGTTATTCTGTCTGTTTGTCGCCTACAGGTCACAATTTTAAACCCATCTTCACGAAACTTCACCACATGGCAGAGTTTGTCATGAGGAAGAAGCCGATTGTTTTTGAGGTCAAAAGGTCAATAAAGGCCAAAGGTCAACAACTTTGGTGAGATTTCTGAAATCCTCAATTTTCATTCGATTTACTTGAAATTTGAAGAGGATTTATATTTCAGGTCATTGAATTCAACCAGCCAATTACTCTTGACGTCAACGTAGACCAAAAGGTCAACATAGGCCCAATGTCAACAACTAAGGTGGACTTTCTAAAATTGTTAATTTTCATCACATTCAGTTGAAATTTGAAGAGGAGTTGTATATTTGGTCATTGCATTCAACCACCAATTATTTTTGAGGTCAAATTTGTTTTTTGGATTTTGCAAGTGTTATTCTCTGCATGACATCTTCTTCTTGTTTGTTTGTTTGTTTGTTTGTTTGCACAGAACGTGTGTTTTTCTCTGCAACCGCCTGTCGGATTGACACAAAATTTTCACCATAGGAGCGACTACTCATGTAGAATGTTTTAATGATAATTATGATGGCATAAGACATGTGGTGTGGTAGCCACATTGGAAAAAGGAAAAATTTGGTACTCTGTATCTCCGAAACTGCTCCAGAGAAAAAAAAAACAATGAAACTTAGCATGTGGCAAATCTATTTATTTTATTTTATTTTTTGAACGTCATAGGTGCCTTTGTTGCATAATGTAGAATGCTACATCCAATTAGTATGAAAAATTTTGAGGATCATCTTGGGATAAATTGGTCAATAGAAAAAAGAAATGATGACGTTATCGGTCACGTGGTTGGGCAGCCATTTTGTTTTGAAAAAAGAAACCTCCAAAAATATTCTCTGAAATGGCTGAACAAATTGAGGCAAAACTTTACAGCTGTGACTGCCTATCCATGAGGAACAAAACGTTCCCACCTATGACATCATAGGTCACATGTTTTGGCAGCCATGTTGGACTTACCTGAAAACTTTTAAAATATTCTTCTCCAGAACGGCTGGATCGATCGAGAGGAAACTTCACACACATATTCTCCAAGCCTTGGGGATATGAGGGTGTTCACGAATAAGTGGCAGGTCACATGATCTTGCATCCATATTGGATTGAGCAAAAATCTTTAAAAAATAATTTGCTTGAACCGCTTCATAAATCGATGTGAAAGTTCAATATTATGATCTAGTAGCGATGGGGAATATACAGGTATGTTTTAAATTTAAACCTGATCAGATGCATGGTCTGGCAAGGAGAATTTATAATTTTTTTTGATCTGGGTTCTTTTTTTCTTTTCTTTTTTAAATCGGGCTCATTTGGCTGCTCCTGGATGGGTGTGGTGGTAGAGTAGTAACAGTTGAAACCCGAATCATATCCAGGTAACTCCTCACGACTTCATTTTTGCTTTTTGCTTGTTCGGGTTCCTTCTGATGACTCCAATGCAGTGCTGTGCCTACAGTATTTGGTTTTCCATTTGATTTGAATTCCATTTATTTTAATCCCATTCTGAATTCAATTAAATAATAATAAACGTCATGGGTCAGGGTCATGTGTCCGATCAAAGTGGGATGTGTTGGTACCCGGTCATCACTGCCAGCAGTTATAAAGTGGCAGTTTTCTAGTTATGTCTGTTCTTAATTATGTAACACACCAGTACACAAAAACCACACAAAACAAGTCCTGGTGAGGTCTGCTATCTCTGATTGCTCTTTTTCTTGTTTGTCCATTTTGTTTTGTAATGAACGAACATTTCCCATAATTATGATCGGCAATGGCAGCTTGAATCCCACTTCCGAACACGCTGATGAAGACCACCTTTCTTGCTTCCTTTTCTCAGTCGATTTTTCCGTGGAAAGTTCTCGTAGCATTCCAGTTTGGCACACACCTGAGGCTGAGAGCTCAGCAATTCTAAATGTGTGTATGATATGCTGAAGGCTGAAGCCTGGTTGTAGCTGTATGTTAGCCGTTCGTGATAAAAAGCCACAACATAGGGAAAAGTAGTCATAGGTCAAATAGGATGAGTGATGTATTTGGAAAGAAGACAACATAATAACAATGAAAAAGACGCCGATCTTTTAGACCTTTAGACTCCAACTACTGCTGGGAAGGCAATGACAAATCACCAGTGTAACCCATGTCAACAAACTGTTTTGGCAGCACCGACACTCTGTAACAGTGTATGGCACATCAGAATCAGAATGTAAGGCTTCTCTTGGCCAGAAACTGAGCAGCTTCATTTGGCTCACACTGTTGACCTCAAACAGAAATATATTTAGAAGATTCCAGCTTGTCGAGGTAATAAGTCAGCACGAGCGACCCTGATTAAATATCTGTTTGTCAAACAGTTCTACAATGCAATGAAGCACAAATAGTGATTCTGAAGAAGCAGGCATGAATGATCCTTTAACTCTGAAGAGAGCTATGTGGGACCTAAACTTTTAAGATGTTGTGGTTTAACGTTGTAGAAACCACACTTTTTTTTTCTTAAAATTACATCGTTTACTTAATCACAGCAGTACATACTAACTACTACCACCATCACTACTATTATTAGCCTACTCCTCTTTACCTGGACCAATTATTTCCATCTTCTGTGCCGTGATGTTCTATCCCACAAGTGGTTGTGGAGAAAAACACGAAAGTTCTGTGCAGACAAACAAACAAACAAATGGACACAATACCCTCTCCTTCGGTGAGGGTAATGAGGGTAATGATTCGGAGGGGCAAGGGTATTGTCGGCGAGACAATACCCTTCATGTACGATGTACCTATGCATTAATGCCGGTCTTTTGATCTGATATATATCACCATTGATTGAGGTATCTCTTGGGTATTAAGATAGTGATCGAGGTATGTAACCACCTCCTTAATTCCCATGGAGGTTGGCATACCTCGATCAATGTTCTGTTGATTTCATTATTTGTATCAAAACTGTAGTTCATTGCTTAACATAGTTAAACTGTCAGGTCAGGTCAGATTAGATCTGTGACTGGCTACAGGTACCATGTAAGCCTGTACTAACCTGTTCCATGGTTGGGTTGTCGGCGACGAAACCATCTCCTCCACCAAGTTTATTGGTGAGGATGGTGTATGATATGGACACTGTGGAAGATAAAATAATTATATTCATGTACTCTCAATTATAATTGTTGCTGGTGCTTTATAAATTTAATATTTATGCTATAGTCGAATTGGTTGTCAATTGTGTTTCCCTTTTGTCTGGGTGTTGAAGGGGGGGGGAGGGGGGATGTCTTGCTGTGCTTCAGGGTGGCCTGGTCGATGGCACTGCAACTTTTGTCATGATTATGTCATTCTCTTTCACCTAGTGGACACGTATTGCAGTTTGAGTTCTTTTCCCTAATGCTTATCGGACCCATGTACTCACTGCCTTTTATATACACAATTCCTTATATTCATTTCTTTGTAAGACCGATAACCTAATGTCTTATCCTCTCTCACCAAGGCCAGCTGAAGGTCGGGGGTCAGGAAGAACATGGGGTGAGAATATCTAATTTTGACAGAGAGGGTCAGGTTTCAGGAGTTATTACCATCTGGGAAAGGAAAATATCAGAAAAGGAGAAAATAATAGGGAAACAAACAAGAATTGTAATGAGGATGTTAAACACATAAACGACAGCAACTTTTAAAATTGATCTCTACTAATAATACACTAGAGTTTACCTTATCCCGTGCTGTCTTGAGAAACAAGGACATGGGCGTGATTTCCGTGTGGCAAGTTTGGTTGGTCGTGATGAGGTAAAGAACCGTACTACTTTGTGCAAGTACTGCTCAACTAAATTGTTTTGAAAGTGCCAAAAGTCGATTTGTGTTCTCCAGTGTAGTGTAATTAAATTTAAATAAAATAACGATTTTAAAGGTTGTACAACAAAAAGATTTGGGAAGTTTATCGCCATTGATGCCACCTCGATTACAACACCTTATTTAACACATTACATTAGTTATTCGCGACTGTTGTTTGTGTCCTTTATGACATCCTTCAAAACAGTAAGCTTCCTGTTTGGAATTATTTCCAATTTTGTTTGACTGTTTTGTTTGATTTTGGCAGATAGACGACAAAAATTATCTCACTCCATTCTGCGCATGCATGATTGGGACAAATTCAGTGCCTAAAGGCCCTGTCACACCTTGACGATTTAGCCAGCGTATGCCTGACGTATGCAAAATTTGGCTAAAACGCTGGCACACGTCGAATACGTTATGGGTAAGTTTGTATACGTTAAGAGCACGCTGGCATACGTCGTAGTACGCTGGCTTTTTTTTTGTAGTACGCTGGCATACGTCTTTGTACGTCGAGGTGTTACACAAATTTTCCATGCTTGAAATTTTTTGACGTATGCCAGCGTATGACTCACACGTTCCACATAATGCTGGCCATAAGTTGTAGGCACGTCACGCGATCGTTGACACACGTCGACACACGTTACTTGTAATTTACTCATAAGTCGAAACACGTCGAGGTAATGTTTAGCGTACCGGAAACTTATTTCTAACCTATGAGTAACGTGTTGTAGGCACGTTACGCAATCGTTGACGCACATCGACACACGTTACTTGTAATTTACTCATAAGTCGGCAAGCAGCAGCTTCTTCACTCACTGCAGATCTGGATAAAATCACAAACTGGTCCAACACGTGGAACATGTCTTTCAATCCAGACAAATCTCACACTCTCACTATGTCTCTTTGAAAGGACCGTTTACAAAACCCCCCCATCCACTTTCTCAACAATCCTCTGGAAGAAGTCTTTTCTTTCAAGCTTCTAGGTCTCACTATCTGCCATGACCTTTCCTGGGAAAGTCACATTTCCAACCTCGCCTCAAAAGCCCGTCGCCGACTGGGAATCCTCCGTCGTGCTAAGTCCTTCCTCGGCCCTCTTGAGCTCCTGACCACTTACAAAGCTTTTGTCCGTAGCCTGATGGAGTACTGCTCTCCCCTCTGGGCTGGTGCTCCTGCCTCCCACCTTTCTCGGCTTCACGCTGTCGAAACCAGGGCATTTAAGATCATCGGCATCTCCCGCAATGAAGCTGAGTCTTTAGGCCTCTCACTCAATCACCGCAGGTTGGTCGGTGGTCTTTCTGTCTTCTACCGACTCCTCTCCAGCCTTGCCCCCCCTGCTCTCTCTGCGATTTGTCCCCACCACATTTCCACAGGGCGCTCAAGGTCCGCCAACAACCCCCTTCTGGTAAAACTACCAAAATCACGAATCACTGCTCATCTTCACTCTTTCATTCCTCTTTTTTCCCGCCTTTGGAATAAACTTCCTCACTCTATTCTTTCCAATTCTTCCCTCCAGGCTTTCAAAACAGCTGTTCACCACCACCTCTTATCTTCCCCCATCCAAATCCTCGATCTTTTCTACCCCCGATAATCCACCCAAGCCCACTTCCTTCATTTCTCCTGCTTTCCTTCCTGAAAGTCCCTGAAATGTCCATCTTCTCTTCGCCATGTTCCCCATCCCATCCCCATCCCTCTCCCTTCCACAGTTCACCTAATGTGTCTGTTCCCCACTGTTTTGTCCCTTCCACTCCCGCCCCTCTTGTCTCATGCCTCCTTGCTGTGAGTTGTGTGTTAGCTCTCATACGAGCCTCGACAAAGGTATACAAAAAAAAAAAAAGTCGAAACATGTCAAGGTAATGGTTAGCGTCAGTGTTCCAGACTCCCTGGTTTTTTTTCTTTTTTTCTTCGGTATGACGGTCATGTTGACACTTCGATTTCTAGTGCGGTTATAATATAATATAATTAATAGGCTGCCGCTCAACGATTTAAATCATAACCGCACTAGAAATCTAAGTGTCAACATCACCGTCATGCCGAAGAAAACCCCCCCCCCCCAAAAAAACCAGGGAGTCTGGAACACTGACTCTAACCATTACCTTGACGTGTTTCGACTTATGAGTAATGTGTGTCGACGTGTGTCAACGATCGCGTAGCGTGCTTACAACTTATGCCAGCATATGTGGAACGTGTGTCATAATGTGGAACGTGTGTCATACGTCAAGAAATTTTCAACATGCTGAAAATTTCTTGACTTACTCGGCGTATGACGACGTATGCCAGAAAACTACGACGTATGCCAGCGTACTACGACGTATGCCAGCCTGTTCTTAACGTATACAAAACTTACCCATAACGTTTTCGACGTGTGCCAGCTTGGTTCGGCAAATTTTTCATACGTTGGCATATGCTGGCTAAAACGTCAAGGTGTGACAGCGGCTTCACACTTCGATGTCAAGTGCGGTTATGATTTTAATTGTCGAGCCGCAGCCTATTAATAGCCTACGCCACGTGATGGTCGGCAATATGCTGCCGCGCTCTGCATAAGTTAGACTATCGTTGGGCATAGGTTGTGAACGCCGACAACACGCTCAGCATTCGTTGGCATAAGTTATCTATATGTGATTAAAACGTTCTGTGTAAGTTACTAATACGTTATGCATATGTCCAACACGTTATTATACGCCCAAAACTTAAAAAAAACATCAATAGTTCAGCGTACGCCAGCGTTTTACATACATTTTGAGACCTTGCCATACGCTGGCTAAAACGTCAAGGTGTGACAGCCCCTTAAGTACAGTTAAACTACAGGTTCGCTTTCCGTTTCGTGTTCAAAATGTTATAATCAATGGAAATAAAGTTGTTCCTCGGTCATAAACTGGTGTTGGTAGACAGAGAGAGGTGAACCAATTGCCTTACCCCACTTTTCGCTACACGTGTGTGGGGTAACTACATGGTTGCAAGAAATGAATTGCATTAGTGGTGCAAAATAACCCTGGCATGCATCTTTGAATTTGTCTCCAAAATGTCAAGAACATAAAATAATAATAATCAGCAATATTTCCATCTCCGAAATCATTCAAGGGGTCCCATAGAACAACTCCGCAAAGTTTAATACTTGCAGCAAAAAGTGCACAATTCATCTCAAAATAGTCACATATCCACAACATTAATACAACTGTGTCAACAGCTAAATTAAAGGATGTTGCATCAACCAGGTTCGAGTTAAATGTGCACACGTATCCGGTAATAAAGATGATGCATTTGCTTTGCAAACGAGAGAAGACGTGGGAGGGGGGGGGGGGAACCTAGGGACTCGAAACCCATGCCATCTTTCTCTATATAATGTGCAGTTGGCCCCAAAAGAGAATTGTCGATATGAACAAATGTTTATTCAGCTGAAATTGAATGGCTGTAGCTGAATTCTGGAAATGAAATGCGTTCTTTTATTTCAGAGACTTAGCAAGTACTTCCAGCTGTGCAATGCTGTTGACCTTTAACAAGTTGTCTTCAATACAACCGTTCGAGTTTTACATCCCTTTTTCACAAGTAATATCAATGAACTTTGGTGCAGGAGGAGGCTATTTTGGTCCATCTTGCCTGTGCTCCACCTGATTCCAGAAACCATCACCCATCCTCACGCAAGCCACCCACAACCTTGCCAATGCTTCTAGGTACCTATCCAATTGCTATTTACTCTGCCTTTCCCCTGTTGCTGGACTCAAACTATTCCTGGCAAATTAAAATTCTCCACCATCACTATTCAAAACTATTCACTTATCACGTGCCTTTCTGAATTCTAAAACGTTCCCCTCTTTCCTGCTCATCCCTCACACCAGGAGCCCTATAAATGAATCCTATAAGTATGTTACCATTCTTACAATCTCTAATCTCAATCTATACAGAAGCCTCTACATTAATTCCCTCCTTTATGTCGAGCCTTTCTCTCATTACAACACCGTCTTTGACCAAGATTGCCACACCTCCTCTCCTTTTCTCTTTACTCTCACACTTATAAACCCTGTAGCCTTTAATTTCCATCCTCGAGTTGGATTACTTTCAAAACCAGATCTCATTTACAGCAACTATGTCATATTCCGCGCCAGCTACACTACCTTCCCACTCTTCCATCTTTCCATTTATGCTCCTGGCATTCGTATAAAATACCTTTCCCTTCCATTAAACACCCCCTGCTTCTCTGACCCTCCAACCACATCCTCAGCCTCCAGTTTAAAAAAGTTCCAATTTATTTCTCTCGAACAACCGTGATTCTCACCGCCCCCACTTCTATTGAGCACCCTAACACCTGTATGCATACACTCACCATGACCATGCAGGGATTCCCCCCCCCACTACATATTCACAAACCTGAACCCCTCCCCCTACACCACTTCTTCAACCACTGGTTAACATCCTTTGCTCTGCTACAGAAATCTGCACTAACTCCCACCCCTTGGTAGAATACCTGAAAAATCATCCGCACGACAATCCTCGTGCACACTCCCAGCATTCCCATCAATTCCTGCACCCACAGCCCTCCCAAGTCCCAACACCAACCACACCAACCGCAGCCCCAACACCATCACTCCCATGTGAAACCCCCTCAACTGCAGTAACCCTACTCGCATAGCCTGCATCCTCAACTTCGCCTACACTCACCCGCACCCACCCCACCGAGAGTGGCAAACTCACCCATCACATACAGTCTGGCACCCACACCCTATGCACCTCCAATGCCAGAAGCACATTCCACAACCCCATCATTGCCTGCACCCTCCACACCTCTCGTGTCACTCACACCGACTGCACCCAAAGTCACCTACACCCCACCCACCACATTTGATGCTCTTCAACCGATCCACCACCCTCTGACAAATCCAGCAAAGATGTTAACGTTAACCATTTTCTCAGTTTACCCAACAGACACCTCCAAGCATTCATAGCAGGAAAGACCCCCACACAGTCGCCACCAACCCAAGCATCGCCCATAAACAACACCCATTGCACTATTTATAACCATTCATGCATTTGTCCCTGGCCTTGGGCTTATTAAGTGACATCTGCTTCTGCTCTCCCTCTTCCTCTTCAGGCTTATACCCCTTGGTGCCACTAGCGGTAGTGGGTTGATCACCAACACACTCAGTTGACTCGACTTTGGGGAGCCCCGTTTCGTTATGAGATCCACTCCATCCATGCTTGTTCCTTCAAGTTAGCTCCACGATGCCAATCAGAATCATGCCCTCCATGAATTCCAAATCCATCTGCGTGCCTGACCTCCCCCTTCTCACCCCCACCCCACCTCAACTACTGTCACCTACTCGCCCACCAAAAGGGAGCACCCACTACCCCCAGGAGGCTGCCCAGACCCATCAATAGAGAACACTGTGGAGTGAGGACCCTTCACCCTTGTCTTCAATCAGATACTTGGAGGTCCGGAAAACAGGGCTGGAACTGTATATAATGATTACTGAAAATGAAGAAAAACACAAAATTAAGTCCAGGCAAGATTTTTTTTGCATGAAGCTTAGTTTTAGATAAAGGGACATTGTTTTTTGTGCCAGCTGGCCTGCTGGGAAATTCCACCCCATTATGAGCTCCAGCTCATAGGCTCCAATTTTCTGACTGTGCAACCTTTGCACAACGTTTGGTTTTTTATTTTTAATTCTCTGTGATGAGAAGTTCAAAGTACAGTAGTCAGTTTCCACACCATGCAAGGTGAGCACAATCCTAAATCTACTTCTACTACTAATATATGACTTCTGGTACAACTACTACTTTAACAGTCTCAATTATTTCCATCTTGTGGGGTCCGCCAGAAAGGTTTCATGGCCGAAGTCTTTCATGAACCGGCTGGTCAAGACTCGCGTTTGACTGGAGCTGAATTGGGCAGGAACTGTAACTTATTTTTTCTTTGTTCAGGGGGGCTGGAGATAACTTTCCAACTCTTCGTGAAAGATACCTGTGGGACATTTAATATTCACTAAGTAATGCGAACGCACTTTGTGATGCAGCATTCTGCACCTGATCCAAAAGTTTATGGTCGTGTCAGAAATCGTTCGCAGACTTACAGCTCAAAGGTAAAGTGTGCTGGGGCTACCTCAACACCATCCTGTTGGACAAGACAACACTTTTTCGAAAACTAGTTCAAGTACCCGGCGTTTCCCAGGGAATGTCAACGAAATATGTTTTTAAATATTTCCTGCATGACAAATTGGGGAATGGTGGTCTTATGCTTTCATAAGAATTACCAACCTTGGGCGTTGCAGAATTGCGCTTGGACCGCTTTCCCTTCTTTTAACCTCTTTTTATTAATTTCATTTTTTAAATACAGCAAATCTCTACAACCTCAGCATATGATCTTCACAAAACATATTGCTCAAACGCTCCTGGGAAAAACCCAGGCAGTCTATAAGAACATATTCACTCGAGGACTGAACACGGAATGTTGTTATAAACTTGTGTAAAACAATCTTTTTAATTACAGGTGCACATGTAATAACGATAATAATTAACTTTGTGTTGTTGACAACAAATCACTAAATATATATTCAACGTACGATCTTCACAACAAAACATATTACTCGATCGTTCCTGGGGAAAAAAAATGCAGGCAGTGTTGCAGGCAGAAAAGAAATTAAAATGTAGGCAGAAGAAAAGAAATGAAAATGTAGACAGAAGAAAAGAAATTAAAATGTAGACAGAAGAAAAGAAATTAAAATGTAGACAGAAGAAAAGAAATTAAAATGTAGGCAGAAGAAAAGAAATTAAAATGTAGGCAGAAGAAAAGAAATTAAAATGTAGGCAGAAGAAAAGAAATTAAAATGTCGCCAGAAAAAAAAATGCAGCATAAGACTTCGAGGCCTGAAGGCCAATTATTTGATTTTATTATTATTATTATTATTATTTTTGATCTGTGTTCCTTAATTTTAAATTTTTTCCAATTTTTATGCAAACATAGCCCTCGACCTTCCTCTGGATGAAAGAGGAGGCCATGCAAAGTTTGGTTGCACTGGTTCTTGCAAGGTCTGAATGCATAAATGAACAAACAAACACAAAGAAGCTTAATTCTTTATATATTAGACAAGAAACAGTACAATTTCACTATCTTCTGATATAATCACTTGGATGATATGCAGAGCTCCTCTTTAAACTACAATATGCACAACTACAATTTATTGCATGAAGATTTTATAGCGATAAAGTTCGCTCCCTTCTCCCCCTCCAGCATGGGCCAGGGACGTGACGTCACCACTCGCATTGTTGTTGCAGCAGTGGTCCAACAATTGTATGACCATCCATTTTGGCCCTTTGGGTTAGGACATGTGTGTTTGAATGACCATGTACTTCAGCCTTCGGGTTGTTGTGCATGTGTAGTTCATGGTTTTTTTTTTTAATCTTTCTTATTATTAAAAAAGCCTCCTTGGTACGACAGTGCGTTCCGTGATGCAACGCCCCCTGCCTGCATTGTATCACAACAGCTTTATTTGAATCAGATTCCACAGCGAATGGAACCAAAGAAACAGACAGCCGATGCCTGAACATTGGCTACCTGAGTTGGCCTGCCTACCTGCACAGTAAGAATATCAGGTGTGCTTCTTTCGGATTGCATATTGTACCCCCTCGTCATGGTAATTCTGGTTCCCGGAGGGAGGCATTAAGTGTTTAAGTCTTGGTATCTGTGTTGTCCCGCTTGTTGAAGAATAATTTTTCCATTATTTTTAAAAATTATTTAATTTTTCAATTATTTTGATTTTCCTGCACTTTTCAATTATTATTAAAAAAAAATTATTTAAATATGTTTCAATTTTCAACTTTTTTCTTTTCCTGAAATAGACTTTTCCATTATTTAATTTTTCGATATTTTGGAAAAAAAACAAAAAGTTCGTTTTCATTACGAGGCAGATTTTCAAGTGCTACCATTTGGTTAATATTACGAGTTGGCTATACCGGGAACCATCTCCAATCGCAGCCCTCTGGAGTCCAGCTGGTATTAATTTACGGTGTGATACAATGGTACAAATGACTGTTAGACAGGTGAGCGTTTCAGATATTCTATAAGTATGAGAAACAACTTGATTTTAAAAATGAGCTTGGATTCCCCCACCCTCACCCTTTCACAAATCTCGAGTTCGATGTAAGCAATTCAAATAGATTTTTTAATGCAGTTATGTAATCCTATCTATTGGGGGAACACAAAAAGGTGAAGGCAACACCAACAATTTGTGAGTTTTAGCCATATCGAGTGGAAAAGAAAGACTGATTGTCCGTATATTGCAAAAGTTTTTAACAGGCAAAGCCCTAACAAATGGTGTTTCGAGACTTTATCCTGTAATTGAGCAACCTAACTATAATGCTCCATTATGACAATCCTCTTGCTCCCTGGTCACATTATGTCCTTATCTCGAAAGGCGAGTCATGTAAGAGTAAAAAGATTGGATTAGAAATGGGCGGGAATCACAGAAGTCCAACCCAGCCAGGCGCCTGTAAGATCACGGCCTGGAATAGCTGGATCAAACTTATTGACAACTTTCCCTGGCAGGACCCTCCTTATATGGCGACCCAAGCCCAAAATCGCCCCTATATGCTTGGTTGAGGGAAGAATGTCGTTTTCCAAGCTCCATTAACAATTCCCTTGTTTGACGTTTTCCAGTCCCTACTTCACGAGGAAGGGAGTAGAGGGTGGCGGGGGGCGTGCTGGGCAGCCATGACGCCCGCATTGCTGCACGAATGAGATCATAATGGTTGTAAACGAAAGAACAGCTGCGGGGAAAGTGTCCAACGTCGTTTTGGGGACATCATCACTCGGGTGAGTGGGCGATTCCTCTGCGTTTATACATGTGGTCTCGGTCGAGTATCTCGAGTATCCAGAGAATGACAGAGAATAAAGGGGGCTGCTCTCGCTCAGACACGTGATTCAGATAAAGTCATTTCCAGAGTCTCGTGGGGTTCTCAAAGGAAGCTGAAAGACAATAAACAAGAGGGGCAGTTTTAAATCCGTGGAAGTTTCCTAAAGTTGTTCAGGCTTGGTGTGCTGCAACCATGCAAGTGCCGGCTCTGGTTGTCTTCGTGTACTTGCGTGTTATCTCGGTCTGCATGACTGTGACTTGGAGAGCAGAGGGTGCAGCCTTTTTGTGCAACCATACAAGCTGTTTAACTGTCCTGCAATCAGATCATGAGCTTTCTTGGAATGTAGCTCAGCACAAATGCAACGACCTTGATGGTGGTGATCTGGTGAGCATCGATATGATTGCTCAGGTTAACCAGGTTGTCAATTTTGTGCGAAATCACTCATCGATTAGCTTTGAGGTCTGGGTCGGGCTTCGCAAAGATGCCAGTTCGGACTGCAAGGGTGGCACTTGGCCTTCACTCATCTTTGAGGCAGCAGACTCGCTGTTGCCCCTCCCTGGTCCAAACTGCTCCTTAAAGGAAGACCAGTGCCTGAGCTTGGGGAGTGGAGCCGGAGCTGGACCGATTAGGCTGTCGTGGAAGGTCCGGCCATGCAGCGATGCGACTGGAGTACATGGCGCACTGTGCACTCTTTCAATGAAACAAACATCTATGGTGCGTGGACCCCGACCCTTCAACACTGTATCCCTTGAGCTCCTCTCTCGCCCAGTTCACCACAAAGACCCTTGCTTTCCAGATCCTTGCACAAACTCTTTATGTGACGAACAGTCTGGATCTTTTGAGTGTATTTGTGTGGATGGTTACAAAGAGTTCAACGCCACCTTTTGCGAAGACATCAATGAGTGCGAGGAATTAAATCACTGCGAGAGCTCTGAGGGTCCTTCCTTTTGTGTGAACGAAGATGGCGGATACTTTTGCGAATGCACGGCAGGTTACACGCTTCACGCCAGCGGCCTTGACTGTATGGATATAAATGAGTGCTTGAGTGAAGAACATGCCTGTGACCAAATGTGCAACAACACGATGGGGTCATATACCTGTGGCTGCAAGTCAGGGTACACACTGGACACTGACAAACGTGGCTGCACATCTGCTGCATCGGGCAAGTCACTCCTGCCCATACTAGTGGTGGTGCCGCTGTTGTTGGTGCTTCTCTGCTTACTGCTGGGATACCTCTTCAAACGTTACCGGAGCCGCAGCCGAAGATTACCGAATGCCGAGGCTCAGAAAGAAAGAGGCCATGCGGAGGGGCTTCCGCTGCACTAGACCATAGCCATGAGACAGACCGGCAGCACGAGCAGCAAGACCGGGCTGATATCGAGCCTCATTGGCCTTGTTTGACGAGACCTTTGCACTGCACCGTGCAACGTATGCAGCTGTGCTTTAATTAAGACCCTCCTTCGTCCTCCAGTATGGTCATTCTGTTGATGTTTGTCTCTTTTATCTTATCTTCAGTACTCGGTACCCCATTAAGCAAAGATAAATCTCCTATGATTTCTATAAGATCTGATAGAAATATCATCAGATCTCAAAAGAAGTTTCTTTCGACGGACACAAAACAATGTCCCGATATCTGTGCCGAAATATATCATGTATGTTATAAAGCCATAATTTCAATCATCGATCAAGTTATGTAAAGAAAAGGCATTTTGCAGGGATTTGTGTGCTGGGGGTGGGGGCACTCTCTCTCTTTCTCCCTCTCTGTCCAGATATCTTTTACAAACTACAACTAGAGGGCTGCGATCGGAAATTGTTGATGGTTCCCATAAAAGCCAACTTGTAACATTAACCAATTGCTAACACTTGAAATTGTGCCTCATAATGAAAATAAACACTTAAAAAAACAAAAAAAACAGAGGGACCTTCTGGACACCGAGACTAAACACTTAATGCTTCCCTCTAGGAGCAATAATAATTCAAAATATAAATAATGACGAAAAAGTAAATAATGATAAAAAAAAATGATGCAAAATTAAATAATAAAAAATTGAATAATATTTTTATAATTGGAAATTGAAAGTTTTATGGGAAAACAAATAAATAAATAATTGAAAATTGGAAAACATGACGGAATTGAAAATTCTGAAAAAAATTCAACAATCAAAATTTTAAAACAATTTAAATAATTGAAAACTGAAAAATTAAACAATGGGGAAATTACTCTTCAAAAAGTGGACACCATGGACAGCAAAAACAACGACTGCCTCCCTCCGGGAACCATAACAACGTAAACAATCATCGACTGACAATGAACGGACGCACCGGAATAACGAACTCAGTGCCACGTCATTTTTGTAGTATCGCAAACCCCGAATAAAACTAGATTGTATATCTCATAACAGATTCTTCAGCACGTTTCACATCGATTTTTATTTTTATAGATTTTTTCACTAATTAATTTTGTTTAGTTAGTGGGGAGGGGGGGGGGAGCTGCGGATTAAACCTTGGTCGGGGTTTGAAGATGTAATCCATGGAAGACAACGGTGTGTGGTCTGATGGATACTAATTACACATCCGGAAGAAAAAAAAATAACGAATTGCAGGAGTGACAAGGGTGAAAAGACAGCACAAAAGTTTGTGGGGCTGGGAAATTCAAGTCCTACGAGAAGTTTTTGAATGCATCTTGAGTACGTGCTACTTCACCTGGTCTGGGGCGGGATGTACCTAGAGGTATGCACACTCACCTTCAAGCTGGTCTATACTGGGTTCGAATCCCGACCCAGCTATAAATTGTCATCCCTGTGTTTCGCAGGCAGGGTGATTCATCAATGTGTGTGCCGTCAATCGGATGGATGTTAAATTGAGCGTCGCATCTGCCGGCATTAGTTGGTGGATGTTAAAGTTCCCACGGTGTCCTTCATGAAGAGTAGGCGGGTTGTCGCCTGCACCATGAACAAATGACAAATTCCTGACCAAATGCATCAGCTACACTGCTGCACCTCGGTGATGATGTGACACTGCCAATGTGCATTTGTTAACAACACCCTGTTTCATTTGTTCGCCCTTTATAACCAGCACTAGGGTGTTTATATGACATGAATAAGGGAAGCGTATTCAGCATCTAACCCTTTAACATAAACATCTGTTATAATTACAGTACTTATAACTGTTTGCTTTCTCAATATAAACATACTTATCGTTAAGCTTGGTATGTGCTTTCCTACCTGGCCATGATGTAGACAATCCGACGAGAAAACTATCGTCCTGGAGATTCACAAATCGAGCATTACCTTGTGCTCGCAATCTCTTGTGGAGGTTGACGGATCCCATGGTACAATTCAAAAAGTGCAGGCAATTGTGTACTTTGTCGAATTCTAAAGTCCTGCCGTTGCTCCCTGCTGGCAAACTACCCAAGGCATCTCTTGCAAAAGATTGCTTTTTTTATTTTATTATTATTATTATGATTATTTTAAATAAAAGCAATCTTTTGCAAGAGATGCCTTGGCAGTGAGTCCTTACCTCTTCCATGAACATGGTCGAGGTTCATGGGAGAGGTAGAGCAGATCGGAATGAAACAACATGGAAATGAGGAAACGCCATCGTGGCATGCTTTGCCTTGCCAAAAATGGAAAGGGCAGCTTTGTCAGCTTCTTCACTGTCCTGTGGAAGATGTATGGAGGGGTGGGGTGTACGTCACATGAATAATCACACTAAACTACATGATGATGTAAATCATTGATTTAATTTGTAATAACCTAAGTTTCATTGCAATAACTGGAGCATCTGTAAGAATTGACTCTCTCTCTCTCTCTCTCTCTCTCTCTCTCTCTCTCTCTCTCTCTCTCTCTCTCTCTCTCTCTCTCTCTCTCTCTCTCTCTCTCTCTCTCTCTCTCTCTCTCTCTCTCTCTCTCTCTCTCTCTCTCTCTCTCTCTCTCTCTCTCTCTCTCTCTCTCTCTCTCTCTCTCTCTCTCTCTCTCCTTACTTGGTGTTTTGATTTAGTTGAAAGGTAGTAAGAGAACAATTCCCCAAATTTATCATCAAGTGTGCCCTTCATGATAAAAAATACCAGCAGGTATGTTTCGTTGCTTGAAGTTCAAGGTTAATAAACTTCTTGTTTTTTTTTTGAGAGGAAGAGGCTGCAGAAGTCAACATAATGTCACCTGCCAAACCCTACCACCTTCCTTCAAGTATCCACCAACTACAACACCTCATCTCCCTGGCATGTGATAAACGTTTTACAGCAAGTTGTTTCTGCAAAACTTTGTGCATCTACACGTTGCATGTGCACGGGGTTCTTGTAGCCACCTGCCACCTGTGCTGACTTCCCATTGGATATGTGGTGTGTAGAAACACGATCACAATGAACGATCCCATGCGGAACACTTTTGAAACTCCAACTTCTGCTCGGTCACATGATTGCAGAACTTCTTGTGTTTCTTTTGAAACTTTAAAATAATGCATCTCTGTGTGTGTGTGTGAGGTCAATGTAGTCTTCCACAGTATTATATAAGATATTATAACGATTGATCGTATGATATGAAAATGCAGCAATTTTTGCTGGTTTGCAGTATTTTATACAGTGTTACATAACGATGGTTAATAAAATGAATACTGAATCCCAAATGCAGTTCTGGTATCATTTCTGAACTTGTTGGTGCTCAAACCAGAAGTGCATTAACTGTGTGTCGTGGTTGTTTCTGATCGTTCTAGTTGTGCGAAGGTGGATAGAGTGTTGGAAACCATCTTTAAGAAAATGCTCGAAACACCCCTGCTTTCGTTGATGTGTTTGTGAGTGTGGACAGAGATTTACCCACCCCCCTCCATTGTCCTTTTTGCCAAAATGCTGTATCCAACCTGGTCTGTGCTATTGTTCTTCAGTCACTGGTTTGGTTGCTTTCAACAACTGGGAAGGAAATTTGATGCACGAGGATGATTCGCATCATCTATGCAGGAGAAGTTTAATGCAAGATTCCAACTGCTTCCTTAATGCAAAACCTTCGTCCCATCACCATTGTTCCAGGCAAAGATTGACATCTATCTCTCTGATCAGAAATTTGCTCACCTGGGAAAAAAATATTTCAGAGAAGGTATTAGCATCGTGTGGTGTCCGTCATTCAGGCTGTATGTAAGCAATCGGATCTTATTCTCCTACACTTTGTACACAATTTTTGAAACATGACCGCAACCTTAATCACCCGTGTCACTTATTAATTTGGTGTTACATCGCAGCACTGGAATCCCCCCCCCCCCCCCCAGGATACCCCTTAGAGCTCACTCGGTAGCGGCTGGATAAGATAACCAAGAAACCAGTGATAGGCCAGAAAATATGTAATGTTGAAGAAAGTAAACACCTGTGGAATTTTTTTTAATGCAGTGAACAAACTTTGGTACTTCATGGGTGATAAAGGTTATGGTCAAGTTTCATCAAAATTGTGTGTGTGGTTTCAGAGAAGAAAGCAATACATATTCGGGTGGGCAACCCCTCCCTCCCCATAAACCCCCCACGACCCCCATTTTTCTCATATCATGAACAAACTTAAGTACATCATGCGTGATAAAGGTGGTGGTCAGGTTTTGTTGGAATTGTGTGTGTAGTTTCTGATAAGAAAGCAAAACCATATTTTGGGGGGTGACCTCGTCCCTTTATAACCCCTAGGCCCCGTTTTTTCTCGTGTCATTAACAAACTGGTACATCATGGGTGATGAAGGTTGTGGTGAAGTTTCATCAGAATTATGTGTGTAGTTTCAGAGAAAAGGAGCAAATACATATTTTGGGGGTCAACTCCCTTCCCCCCAACCCCCATACACCCTCTTAGTTCCTGACTTTTTTGATGTCATGAACAATCTTTGGTACATTACGGATGATGAAAGTTGCAGTAAAGTTTCATCGGAATCACGTGTGCCTTTCTGAGAAGAAAGCAAATAACTCTTTAGCGGGAGCAATCCCTCCGTAGACGCCCTCGGACCCCGTTTTATTTTAATGCCTTGAGCAAACTTCGGTACATCACGGGTGATGAAGATTGTGGTCAAGTTTCATCAGAATTGCATGTGCAAGTTTCAGAGAAGAAGTTGCAAGTATTTACGGACGGACGGACGACGTGCCATCCCATAAGCTCCCTGGAACGACGTTCCAGGTGAGCTCAAAGCAGGACAACTTCACTCTAGTGCAGTGGTCTTCACTATTTTTTGCAGGTGAGGTCACTTTTGTCGATAAGACATCAGTGTGAGAGCTGACGCAGTGCCTGCAGGACTCCATAATGGCTGCTATTAGGCCCCGGCCCTACATACTGTTCTTTGTTTTGGTGAACTGGGCTACAAGCACAGTAATTTGTATAATGCCAGCTACTGTTGTTGTAGTTATGTTACTTTTATTCTTCGTGTTGGAACACTCAATTGAAACCAATGGGTCAATTCAAAAGTATTTATGGCAAATTATGATGGGGGTGTTTTCACATTTGTGTATTATCGGCCACTCATGAGGGGTCGTACTTTAGGCCACCAGTGGGTCACCAGTGGCTGGCGGGCCGTGCAATGAAACAGAGCTCTCGTGGGTCGCTGGTTCAAAAAAATTCAGATAAAACCATTTACAGAGTCTTGTGGGGTTCTCAAAAGAAGCTGGTAAAGACAATAAACAAGGTGAGCAGTTTTAAATCCGTGGAAGTTTCCGAAAGCCGTTCAGACTTGCTGCAACCATGCAAGCGCCGGCTGTGGTTGTGTCTGTACTTGGGTGTTATCTTGGACTGCATGACCGTGATTCAGAGAGCAGAATGTGCAGCCTTTTTGTGCAACCATACAAGCTGTTTAACTCTCCTGCAATTGGATCATGACCTTTCTTGGAATGTAGCTCAGCACAAATGCAACGACCTTGACGGTGGTGATCTGGTAAGTATCAATAGGGTCACTCAGGTTAAACAGGTTGTCACTTTTGTGCAAAACAACTCATCAACAATCTTCGAGGTCTGGGTCAGGCTCTGCAAATATGCTGCTTTGGACTGCAAGGGTGGCTCTTGGCCTTCGCTCATCGTTGAGTGTCCGGACTCGCTGTTGCCCCTCCCTGGTCCAAACTGCTCCTTAAAGGAAGACCAGTGCCTGAGCTTGGGGAGTGGAGCCGCAGCTGGACCAATTAGGCTGTCGTGGAAGGTCCAGCCATGCAGCGATGCGACTGGAGTACATGGCGCACTGTGTACTCTTTCAATGAAACAAACATCTATGGGACGTGGAGCCCGACCCTTCAACACTGTGTCCCTTGAGTTCCTCTCTCGCCAAGTTCGCCACAAAGACCCTTGCTTTCCAGATCCTTGCACAAACTCTTTATAAGACGAACAGTCTGGATCTTTTGAGTGTGTTTGTATGGAAGGTTACAAAGAGTTCAATGCCATCTTTTGCGAAGACATCGACGAGTGTAATGAATTCAATCATTGCGAGAACTCCGAGGGTCCTTTTGTGTGAACACCGATGGCGAATACAATTGCGAATGCATCGCAGGTTACACGCCGAGCCAACGGCTTTGACTGTATGGATATAAATGAGTGCTTGAGTGGAGGACACACCTGTGACCATATGTGCAACAACACGATGGGGTTGTGTACCTTGTGGCTGCAAGTCAGGGTACATACTGGACACTCACAAACGTGGCTGCACATCTGTATCGGGCAAGTCCCTCCTGCCCATACTCGTGGTGGTGGCACTGTTGTTGGTGCTTCTCTGCTTACTGCCGGGATACCTCTTCAAACGTAGCCGGAGCTGCAGCCGAAGACGACCGAATGCTGAGGCTCAGAAAGAAGTGGTTGTGCAGAGGGGCTTCTGCTGCACAAGACCATAACCATGAGACAGACCGGCGGCACGAGCAGCAAGACCGGGCTGATATCAAACCTCGGCCTTGTTCGCCGAGACCATTGCACTGCACCGTGCAACATATGCGATTGTGCTTTTAATTAAGATCCTTCTTCATCCTCAAATGCGGTTTTAGTGGGGCAACTTAGCATAACAATTGTGCATTTTGTGAGGAAAGCACCAAATTTGGCACACTAGTAGCCTAACATATTATGAATAGATTTGGATCTTGGGCCATCTCAAAATTTTTGATGGCAGTGGAAAATGGCTGCCACAGCCATCAGCGGCTGAATTTGAGATGGCCCAATATCCAAATCTGTTCAAAATATGATAGGCTACTAGTGTGCCAATTTGGTGCTTTCCTCACAAAATGCACAATTGTTATACTATATTTAGCTAAGTTGCCCCACTATTTATTATGTTTTTGATATTTGTCTCTTTTTATCTCGTGATCTTCAGTCCTCGGTACCCCCATCATCAAAATAGAAATATCCTATGATTCCTGTAAGATCTGATATTGAAATATCATCAGATCTCACGAGAGGTTTCTGTCGGGGGACATGAAACAATGTCGCAATATCTGTGCCAAAATATATCATGTATGTTTAATGTTTTAAGCCATAATTTCCACCATAAACCAAGTTGTGTAAAAGAAGGCATTTTGCAGGGATTTGTGCACTGGGGTTGGGGACTTTCTCGCTCTCTCTCCAGATATATTTTACAAAATAGAACGAGAGGACTGTGATCGGACGCTGATGGTTCCCGGTATTGCGAACTCGTAACATTAGCCAATTGCTGACACTTGGAATTCTACCTCATTATGCAAATAAACGTTTTTATTAATTTTTTTTTCAAAAAGCAGAACCCCACAGACTAAAGACCAAACACTGAATGCCTCCCTCCAGGAGCAATAATATTTGAAAATATAAATAATAATAGATAAAAAATTCAAGAATCAAATAATTACAAAATGAAAAATATGGGGGAAATAATTAATTGAAAATTGGAAAATATTAAGGAATTGAAAACTCTGAAAAAACTTCAATAATTAATTAATGAAAATGAAAAAATATTAAAATAACTAGAAACTGAAAAAATTTGGGGAAAAATAATTAAAAAATTTGAAAATTGGAAAAAATTAAGGATTTGAAAATTCTGAAAAAAATTCAGCAATTAAAATTGAAAACAATTAAATAATTGAAAACTGAAAAAATTAAATAACAATAAAAATGGAACAACAAGTGGAGGTACATTCAAATTCCCCCCACCCCAACCCCATGCCAAATAAATAAATAATAAATAATCCAGCAAGCGACATTGCCGGGTGTCCGGTAATGTCACCGTGCAGCATGTGGAGACAGAATTGGGAGGGAGCCACCGCTCGTGCCTAAATACCAGCTTCCCAGCTCAAAAGGTGCCTGAGATATTGCCCAAATGAGAAAGAATGTAAATAAAGAATTAATAAATCGACAATAATTAATTGCTGTCTTTTTTGCATGCAATGTCGAGGCTCATGGAAGAGGTGGAGCAGAACGGAAACAAAACGAAATGGCGAAACACCAACGTGGCATGCTTTGCCTTGCCAAAAATGGAAAGGACAGCTTTGTCAGCTTCTTCAGTATCCTGTGGAAGATGGATGGAGGGATGGGGTGTACGTCACACGAATAATCACATAAAACTGCATGATCATGTAATCTCCCACAAGCAACATCGGGACATTGATTTAATTTGTAATAACCGTTGTTTCATTGCAATTACTGCAGCATCTGTTAGAATAGACTGTACCTGTGCTTACTTGGGTGTTTTGATTTAGTTGAAAGGTAGTAGGAGAACATTTCCCCAAATTTATCATCAAGTGTGCCCTTCATGATTAAAAAAAAAAAATACCAGCAGGTATTTTTGCTGGTTGCAGCAATTTTTGCTGGTTTGCAGTATTTTATACAGTGTTACATAACGATGGTTAATAAAATGAATACTGAATCCCAAATGCAGTTCTGGTATCATTTCTGAACCTGTTGGTGCTCAAACCAGAAGTGCATTAACTGTGTGTCGTGGTTGTTTCTGATCGTTCTAGTTGTGCGAAGGTGGATAGTGTTGGAAACCATCTTTAAGATAATGCTCGAAACACCTCTGCTTTGGTTGATGTGTTTGTGAGTGTGGATAGAGATTTACCCCCCCCCCCCTCCATTGTCCTTTTTGCCAAAATGCTGTAGCCGCCCTGGCCTGTACTATTGTTCTGCAGTCACTGGTTTGGTTGCTTTCAACAACTGGGAAGGAAATTTGATGCACGAGGATGATTCGTATCATCTATGCAGAAGTTTAATGCAAGATTCCAACTGCTTCCTAAATGCAAAACCTTCCTCCCATCACCATTCTTCCCAGCAAAGATTGACATCTATCTCTCTGATCAGAAATGTGCTCATCTGGAACAAAAATTGTTCAGCGAAGGTATTAGCATCGCGTGGTGTCCGTCATTCAGGCTGCATGTAAGCACTCAGATCTTCTTCTCCAAAACTACATACACAATTTCAATGAAACATGACCACAACCTTAATGACCTGCGTCGTTGATTGATTTAGCGTTACATAATGGCACTGGAAACACCCTCCCTTCCCCTTCCCCAGTAGCACGCCGTAATGCTTGGACATACATGCCCAGCCCCCCACCTTTGCACGAAGTAAATGTTGAATGGCCTATTTCCGATCTAACCCCTCTGTGAACGATGCCACCTCTCACGGCATACATAAAAACAGGACAACTTCACTCTAACAGGTCCCTGGTTGCAGAAAATGTTCCAACCTCTACCTTGTACAACCACACTGAGCATGCTAACTTACTGAAACATCCGTACTCCCTCCAACGCAACAATATATTTCTGTTTCACAGACACTTTGGGACATTTTGGCAGAACCTCTGGTTTATATGCAATCTGTGAAAGAGGAAGTGAGGGCGTTTCCACCTCTGTGAATATATTTTTTTTGTATACCTTGTCGAGGCTCGTGTGAGAGCCAACATACAACGCACAGCAAGGGGGGGGGGCATGAGACAAGAGGGGCGGGAGTGGGAAGGACAAAACTGTAGGGAACAGAGACATTAAGGAGATCTGTGGAAGGGAGAGGGATGGGACGGGGAAAATGGGGAATACAAGATGGACATTACAGGGACTTTCAGGAAGGAAAGCAGGGAATTTAAAGGAGGTAGGCTTTGGTGGATTATCGGGGGAAGAAAAGATCAAGGATTTGGATGGGGGATGATAAGAGGTGGTGGTGAACAGCTGTTTTGAAGCCCTGGATGGAAAAATGGGAATGAATAGAGTGAGGGAGTTTATTCCAAAGGCGGGAAAAAGAGGAATGAAAGAGTGAAGGTTAGCAGTGATTCGTGATTTTGGTAGTTTTACCAGAAGGGGGTTGTTGGCGGACCTTGAGTGCCCTATGGAAATGTGGTAGGGACAAATCGCAGAGAGAGCAGGGGGGGGGGGCGAGGCTGAAGAGGAGACTGCAGAAGACAAAGACCACCGACCAGCCTGCGGTGATTGAGTGAGAGGTCCAAAGACAGCCTCATTGTGGGAGATGCCAATGATCCGAAATGACTTGGTTTCCACAGCGTGAAGCCGAGAAAGGTGGGAGGCAGGAGCACCAGCCCAGAGGGGAGAGCATTACTCCATCAGGCTGTGGACAAAAGCTTTGTAAGTGGTCAGGAGCTCAAGAGAGCCAAGGAAGGACTTTGCACGATGGAGGATTCCCAGTCGGAGACTGGCTCTGGAGGCGAGGTTTGAAATGTAGCTTTCCCAGGAAAGGTCACGGCAGATAGTGAGACCCAGGAGCTTGAAAGAAAGGACTTCTTCCAGAGGACTGTTGAGAAATTGGATGGGGGGGGGGTTCTTAACGGTCCTTTCGGAGAGAGATAGTGAGATTGTGAGATTTGTCCGGATTGAATGACATGTTCCACGTGTTGGACCAGTTTGTGATTTTATCCAGGATAGCAGTGAGCGAAGAAGCTGCTGCTTGCCGGTCTGAGGGATGACCGATGGTACGGCAGAGGGTGGAGTCATCAGCAAGTAGATAAAGAGGATTTTTGAGAGAGTCGGAGAGATCATTGATGATAAGCAGAAAAAGAACAGGGCCCAGAACGCTACCTTGAGGAACTCCAGCCTGAACAGGAATAGGGGATGAAAGAACTCCATTTATGGCCACACGTTGACTGCGGCAGGAGAGGAAGTCTGCGAGCCATGAGTGGAGATGGCCTTGGATACCATGGGAAGAGAGTTTGGTGAGTAGGGCAGGGTGCCAGACTGTGGCAAAAGCACGTGATATGTCCAGGGATACGGCTCGGATTTCTTGTTTGGCATTGAGGACCTCCATCCATTGTTGGGAGAGCAGAAGCAGCATATCCAGGGTAGAGTGACCTGGTCTGAAACCAAATTGATGATCAGAAATCAAGCCATTGGAGAAGAGGAAGGATTTAATGTCTGAAGCGATGATGGATTCCATAACCTTGCTGATGATTGGGAGAAGGCTGATTGGTGTGCAGTTGCAGGGATCTGTTTTTGCACCTTTTTTATGCAGGGCAGTAATGTTTGCTGATTTCCAAGCAGATGGCAGATGACCTTGAGCAAATGAGAGGGTGAATAGAACAGAGAGGGTGAGCAAGAGCAGAAGAGCAGGTTTTTAGGGCACGTGGGCTGATGCCGTCTGGACCGGTTGCAGTGTTGAGGTTTGACAGCAAGCTCTCCACTTTGTCAGGAGAAAAGGACACAGAGTCCAGGGACAGTTGGGTGCGACTGGGTAAGGTGGGTAAAGAAAGTGATGGGTTTTCGACACAGGATTTAGCTGCAAACACCAAGTTTAGGCATTCAGCTTTTTCACGTGCAGTTTCAGCAGTGCAGCCATTTGAGGTAAGGGAGGGGATGGAGGGGGAACATACACCAGAAACAGATTTAATTAGATGCCACCAGGATTTTGAGAAGGGAGAGAGTTTTGAGAGTTCAGACTTGTGATTAGAAAGATGTTTTCTGGCTCTCCTGAGGGTAGATACACACTTGTTCCGAGCTTTATGGAAGGAACTGAGATTGCCCTCAGTTGGGTTTGCTTTCCATGAGGCAAAGGCAAGTTGTTTCAGGACAACTGCCTCGCTACAAGCTTCAGTAAACCAAGGGCGGGAGGAAGGGTTGGACAACTGAAGACAAGAGGGGATAAATCTGTGCATGAGGGCGAGGAAGTTTCTTTGAAAGAATTCCCAGGATGAGTTGATGTTGGAGAAAGTAGTGATAGGGGACCAGTCTCTAAGTTTGAGGGCTGTTGGAGCCCCTGCCAGTCGGCTTGAGTGAAATGCCAGACTCGACGGCGGTGAGGTGGTTCTCTGATAATAGCCAGAGAGATGTCCACTTTGACAAGGACATGATCAGAAGAACCGATTGAAGTGGAGGAAGAGCAGCAGATATTGTCAGGGAAATTTGTCAAAATCAGATCCAGAAGAGATGGAGTACCATTGGTTGAGATCCGGGTCGGGAAGTTGACCGATTGAGTCAGTCCCAATGAGTCGCAGAAAGCTTTTGCTGAGGTGCCATGACAGGTGAGAGAGGTACCCACACCCAGCCAACTGGCATGATGACAATTGAAATCGCCACATATGAGGAAGAGAGAGTTTGGATGAGAAGATAGAAGTTGGTCCATGTTTTCGGATAGTGAGGTGTGGATGGAGTTATCACTGTTAGGTGGACGGTACAGTACACATATAAACATGAGGTGGGAGTGGAGGGAAGCCGTAGCCAGAGGTATTCCTGGGGGTGTGGGGGAGTGAGGCCAGTGCATGGAGAGTGACGAATAGAGTCTTTGATGAAGAGAGCAACTCCTCCACCAGGACGAGGCTCAGGTCTGTTATATCGGAGGAGGGAGTAACCAGGGAGAGATACTTGGGAGTCAGACACGTCTTGGGGGAGGAAAGTTTCTGTTAGGCAGATTATGTCTGGTTTGTCAGTGGCAACCTGCATGGAAAGATCTGAAAGGTTTGAGCGAAGGCCCCGGATATTTGAGGTCCACACTGTTAATGAAGAGGGAGGGGAGGAGGCAGGTGGGTGGGTGAGGGAGAGGAGGCAGGGATGGGAGGACGTAGGTGGGAGAAAAATCGATGATGGTGGGTGCAGTGGGTGGGGGGGAGGGGGATGGTAGGGCAAGGGACGAGGGGGGGTAAGGAGTGTTGTTGAAAGAGTGTGGGGGATTGCAGAATAGCTTGGGGAGGGGGCCGGATGAGGAGGAGAAAAGGCTCTGTGTTGCTGGAGGAGAGGGGGGACAAGAGAGGGGGAAGAAGGCAGTTGAGGATTTGCGGAGGTGGAGTGAAAAGATGGAGGTGAGAAGGCAGTGGAAGGAGGCAGCTTTGTGGATGTGAGGGGGGGGCAACTTTGGGAAGGATGAGTGAGGGGGATGAATGGTGGGTGAAAGGTGAGGGGGGAGTTTTTGAGAGAGGTGAGAGGGAGGCTTGGAGGGAGAAGAGTGGGATGGTTGCTTTGAGAGTGAGGGGTGAGAGGAGTGAGTTGGCACTGAAGTTGGAAAAAAAAAATAATGGTTGATGGAAAGCGAACATTCATAACAAACTGTGGTTTAAAAAAGTTTTAGGTCAGAGATGCGATTTAACACAATTCTTGAGGGATGCAATAAAGGCAAATTCAGAGAATGGAGAGAAGAAACGCTGTAACAGTTGGATTTTTTAGGCAAGGTATGAAGGAAAGGTCGAATTGAGAACAGTCTGTTTAAATAGCAGAAGAGTAGTTCATTATGATACAGTAAAGAGTACCACATGTGTGAGAGGAAGATGAAGCATTATAAGATATCGTTTTTATTTATATTATTTTTAATGTGTGAGCGAGTTTTCAACAGATTTGGTCATGGAAGTGTAGAAAAAATCGTGAGGTGAATGGTGAATTTGGATCGGAAAACGCAGGGGGTGTAAACGGATCACGTGGTTATGATTACAGGTAAGACACAAGATTATTATTTTTTGATGTATTTTTGAAGAACACGTAAGATTCGGGAATGGAAGGTTGTAGATTGGAAGAATTCATGAAGGTAATGGCGAGAGAGGGTCAGCTCAGTAGAACAAAGATGGTGTGCCGGCAGGAGGAAGAAGAAGAGGAAGCAGAGGAGAATGATGAGGATGAAGAAGAAGAATCGAGAATCGTGAGTGTGCAAGGAGAGAGGTGGTGTTTTTTTTGTTGTTGTTTTTTTTTGATTTAAGACAAGAAATAGACTTCCGCTTCTGGGTTTGGCGCATTGGCAGGTCTCCTTCGGGGCTCCCTGCTGATTATCTCAAAGTTAAGTTTCCGGTCGTTATCTGTCCCGTTTTAACTGTTTATTTACTCACCTACATGTTACTGTGTTCCTAGTTCGGTTTTGTTTCAAAAATCGTGCTATTTTGTGAGATTTCGTCGAACTTGTCTTTCTGGGTGCTTGAGGCCTATCCTTGAGGCTTGAGGCCAACCCTTTGTCCCCCTCGGTGTACGACCGTGTTTATTTGTTTTTTCTCCCCATTATCTTCAATTTCGATATTTCACACTTTCTTAACATCCCCCATCCCAACGAATCACTCTATTTCTTATCGAAAAGGAAAAAAAAAAAACTGCTACCTTTGTCCGATTCTTCTTCATCTTCAGCTCTTCTTCTTCCTCTTATTCCTCTTCTTCCTCGATTTTTTTTCTACACTTCCATGACCCCATCTGTTGAAAACACTCTCAAACATGAACAATAATATAAATAAAAACGATATCTTATAATGCTACATCTTCCTCTTTCACACGTGTGGTACTCGACTGTTTCATAATGCACTATTCTGCTATTTAAACAGACTGCTCTCAATTCGACCTTTCCTTCATTCCTTGCCGAAAAAATCCAACTGTTGCAGCGTTTCTTCTCTCCATTCTCTGAATTCGCCTTTATTGCATCCCTCAAGAAATGTGTAAAATCACATAACTGACCTAAAACTTGAAAAAACCCCAGTTTGCCATGAATGTTCGCTTTCCATCAACCATCTTTTTTTTCCAACTTCAGTGCCAACTCACCCCTCTCACCCCTCACTCTCAAAGCAGCCATCACACTCTTCTCCCTCCAAGCCTCCCTCTCACCTCCCTCAAAAACTCCCCCCTCACCTTTCTCCCACCATTCATCCCCCTCACTCATCCTTCCCAAAGTTGTCCCCTCCCATCCACAAAGCTGCCTCCTTCCACTGCCCTCTCACCTGCATCTCTTCACTCCACCTTCTCAAACCCTCAACTGCCTTCTTCCCCCTCTCTTGTCCCCCTCTCCCCCAGCACCACAGAGCCTTTTCTCCTCCTCATTCGGCCCCCTCTCCTAGCTATTCTGCAATCCCCCACACTCTTTCAAGAACACTCCTTACCTCCCCCTCGTCCCTTGTCCTACCCTCCCCCTACCCCCACCCCCTGCACCCAAAGCCTCCTCCCCTACCTCTTCATTAAAAGTATGGACCTAAAATATCCGGGGCCTTCGCTCAAACCCTTCAGATCTTTCCATACAGGTTGCCACTGACAAACCAGACATAATCTGCCTAACAGAAACTTTCCTCCCCCAAGACGTGTCTGACTCCCAAGTATCTCTCCCTGGTTACTCCCTCCTTCGGTTTGACAGACCTGAGCCTCGCCCTGGTGGAGGAGTTGCTCTCTTCATCAAAGACTCTATTCCTCACTCTCCATGCACTGCCCTCACTCCCCCACACCCCCCAGGAATACCTCTGGCTACGGCTTCCCCTCATCTCCCACCTCATGTTTATATGTGTACTGTACCGTCGACCTAACAGTGATGACTCCATCTTCACCTCACTATCTGAAAACATGGACCAACTTCTATCTTCTCATCCAAACTCTCTCTTCCTCATATGTGGTGACTTTAATTGTCATCATGCCAGTTGGCAAGGTGTGGGTACCTCTCTCACCTGTCATGGCACCTCAGCAAAAGCTTTCTTTGACTCATTGGGACTGACTCAATCGGTCAACTTCCCTACCCGGATCTCAACCAATGGTACTCCATCTCTTCTGGATCTGATTTTTTTGACAAATTTCCCTGAAAATATCTGCTGCTCTTCCTCTGCTACAATCGGTTCTTCTGACCACGTCCTTGTCAAAGTGGACATCTCTCTTGCTATTATCAGAGAACCACCTCACTGCCGTCGAGTCTCGCATTTCACTCAAGCCGACTGGCAGGGTCTCCAAGCAGCCATCAAACTTATAGACTGGTCTCCAGTCTCTACTTTCTCCAACATCAACTCATCCTGGAATTCCTTCAAAGAAACTTGCTCTCCCTCATGCACAGATTTATCCCCTCTCGTCTTCAGTTGTCCTACCCTTCCTCCTGCCCTCGGTTCACTGAAGCTTGTGGTGAGGCAGTTATCCTGAAACAACTTACCTTTGCCTCATGGAAAGCAAACCCAACTGAGGGCAATCTCAGTTCCTTCCATAAAGCTTGGAACAAGTGTGTATCTACCCTCAGGAGAGCCAGAAAGCAACATCTTTCTCATCAAGTCTGAACTCTCAAACCTCTCTCCCTTCTCAAAATCCTGGTGGCGTCGAATCAAATCTGTTTCTGGTGTATGTTCCCCCTCCATTTCCCCGCTTACCTCAAATGGCAGCACTGCTGATACCGCACGTGAAAAAGCTGAATGCCTAAACTCGGTGTTTGCAGCTAAATCTTGTGTCCAAAACCCATCACTTTCTCTACCCACCTGACCCAGTCGCACCCAACTGTCCCTGGACTCTGTGTCCTTTTCTCCTGACAAGGTGGAGAGCTTGCTGTCAAACCTCGACTCAGATTCTGCAACCGGTCCAGACGGCATCAGCCCACGTGTCCTCAAAGCCTGCTCTTCTGCTCTTGCTCACCCTCTCTCTGTTCTATTCACCCTCCCATTTGCTCGAGGCCATCTGCCATGTGCTTGGAAATCAGCAAACATCACTGCCCTGCATAAAAAAGGTGCAAAAACAGATCCCTGCATCTACAGACCAATCAGCCTTCTCCCAATCATCAACAAGGTTATGGAATCCATCATCGCTTCAGACATCAAACCCTTCCTCTTCTCCAATAGCTTGATTTCTGATCATCAATTTGGTTTCAGACCAGGTCACTCTACCCTGGATATGCTGCTTCTGCTCTCCCAACAATGGATGGAGGTCCTCAATGCCAGACAGGAAATCCGAACCGTATCCCTGGATATATCACGTGCATTTGACACAGTCTGGCACCCTGCCCTGCTCACCAAACGCTCTTCCTATGGTATCCAAGGCCATCTCCACTCATGGCCCACAGACTTCCTTTCCTGTCAAAGTCAATGTGTGGCCCAAAATGGAGTTCTTTCATCCCCCCTTCCTGTCCAGGCTGGAGTTCCTCAAGGTAGCGTTCTGGCCCTGTTCTTTTTCTGGTTTTCATCAATGATCTCTCCGACTCTCTGGAAAAACCTCTATATCTCTTTGCTGAAGACTCCACCCTCTGCCGTACCATCGGTCATCCCTCAGACCGGCAAGCAGCAGCTTCTTCACTCACTGCTGATCTGGATAAAATCACAAACTGGTCCAACACGTGGAACATGTCTTTCAATCCGGACAAATCTCACACTCTCACTATGTCTCTTCGAAAGGACCGTTTAGAAAACCCCCCATCCACCTTCTCAACAATCCTCTGGAAGAAGTCCTTTCTTTCAATCTTCTGGGTCTCACTATCTGCCATTACCTTTCCTGGGAAAGCCACATTTCAAACCTCGCCTCCAAAGCCAATTGCCGACTGGGAATCCTCCGTCGTGCAAGGTCCTTCCTCAGCCCACCTAAGTTCCTGACCACTTGCAAAGCTTTTGTCTGCATCCTGATGGAGTACTGCTCTCCCCTCTGGGCTGGTGCTCCTGCCTCCCACCTTTCTCGGCTTCACGCTGTAGAAACCAAGACATTTCGGATCATTGGCATCTCCCGCAATGAGGCTGAGTCTTTGGGCCTCATACTCAATCACCGCAGGTTGGTCGGTGGTCTTTCTGTCTTCTACCATCTCCTCTCCAGCCTCGACCCCCCCTGCTCTCTCTGCGATTTGTCCCCACCACATTTCCGCAGGGCGCTCCAGGTCCGCCAACAACCCCTTTCTGGTAAAATTACCAAAATCACGAATCACTGCTCACCTTCACTCTTTCATTTCTCTTTTTTCCTGCCTTTGGAATACACTCCCTCACTCTATTCATTCCCATTCTTCCCTCCAGGCCTTCAAAACAGCTGTTCACCACCACCTCTTATCATCCCCCATCCAAATCCTTGATCTTTTCTATCCCCGATAATCCACCGAAGCCCACCTCCTTCAAATTCCCTGCTTTCCTTCCTGAAAGTCCCTGTAATGTCCATCTTCTATTCCCCATGTTCCCCGTCCCATCCCTCTCCCTTCCACAAATCTCCAAATGTCTCTGTTCCCCACTATTTTGTCCTTCCCACTCCCTCCCCTCCTATCTCATGTCCCCCTTGATGTGCATTGTGTGTTAGCTCTCATACGAGCCTCAACAAGGTATATAAAAAAAATAGAGTGATTCGTTGGGAGGGATGGGGGACGTAAGTAAAGTGGGGAAGATGGAAATTGAAGGTAATGGGGGGAAAACACAAATAAACACGATCGTACACTGAGGGGAACAAAGAGTAGGCCTCAAGCACCCGATAAGACAAGGTCGACGAAATCTAACAAAATAGCACGATTTTTGAAACAAAACCGAACTAGGAACACACAGTAACATGTCGGTGAGAAAATAAACAGTTAAAACGGGACAGATACCGACCGGAAACTTAACTTTGAGATTGACAGCAGAGAGCCCTGAAAGGAGACCCGCCGACGCTCCAAACCCAGAACCGGAAGAATGATGTGAATACCTTTGTGAAAGATGGCTGATCCAAGATGGCTGACAGGTGGCCATTTTAGTCGTAAAAATCCCGATGTTGAACACGTCCTCCACCATTTGTTGGACATGCATTTACCGATGTTCAAATGTGGCACTCATATAAAGAATGATGGCTTAGATATGCACGTCATTTATTTTCGAGATCAGATCCAATATGGCCGACCGGTGGCCATTTTGTTACTTAAATGTGTCCCCAACCATTTCTCAGACATGCATGGTCTGATTTTGTTCAAACTTGGCACAAGCACAGCACATGATGACATAAACGTGCCCCTTACTTTATTTTGCGATCTGATCAACGATGGGCGACTGATAGATTGGCAGCCATTTCAGTTGTACTTGAATATTGGCTAACCCTTTAACTCCGGAGAGCAAATTTAATAAAAACAACCAGGGCTATGACATTTTATGTCTTTTTTTACTTGTTTAATTCTTTTCAAATTAAATTATTTTGTGTGCACATATAATCTTTACAATTATTGAATTCTAGCTTCAGTTTCCCATCCACTTCTGATCGAGCAGACACACACAAATCAAGGTGTGTGTCAGAAGAACATGTTGCATGCTTGGAACAAGATCACCCGTAGGGTTGGTACTCTGCTAGTATAATAAAATGGACATGCTGTTGTTTAGCACAGAATTTCTGGCAGCCATATTGGAGTGTATATGATGACAGTGACTTTAAGGAAGTCGCATTGCACCGAACCGGGACAAAATCGCACAGTCTAAACTTCCACAAGTGGGTAGTGATTAGTCACAATTTATATGACAATCAATATTCAGCCATGATGAGCTTGATTTCCAGTATTTATTCAGCGAGGCAAATCAGCCTTGCTATGTCGGTGGCCTACAATTAGGTAGGCCCAGCAGCTACTATTGTCAATACCAATGATTGTATGGAAACCAGTGGGAATGTGATTGCATTTCATTGATTGAGACTGATGGTGGGTGGTATCGGGACCGATTAGAGGAGGGTCACAGGAAATTTGGTAAAGTGGGGGGGGGGGGTCGCTGCCCCAAAGTTTGTTGAGGGGCCCGAGTTTCTCTCGTAATTTTTTTTTAAAAAAACACTACAACGAAACCCTTCATTGGCTCGTCCTCAATTCCTCATTGTTACAAGTTCTTGTGGGGTTGGCTGGGTGAAGTTTGGCTCATATCTTTCACGAACTGGCTGGTCGGGCATGACGTTCGACGAAGGTTGGGACATTCATTTGTGATTTGTAAAGGGTGCCGGCAATAGTTTGCCGACTCTCCACGAAGGGCACCATTGGATCTTTAACGTGTCCTCCAACTTATGCTGATGATTGGATGCCCTGTTTAACGTCCATTGGAGGAACCTCACACACATTGATGAATCACCTGCCTGCAAAACACCGGGATGACAGTTTATGGCTGGGTCGGGATTCACACCTCGGCTAGAAAAGCAAAAGTAGCACCGATAGGGGCTGCCGACGCATGGATAGACACAAACTTCAACTTATATAATAGATTTACGAATACTTTATTTATTTACTTTTCAGCACATATTGTGAGTTAAAAATGCTGCTGCTGTGATCTTGCTTTGTTTATGGGCTTGTTGGTGTTCTTTAGGATCTTTGTTCTTGAAAGTTACTTTTAAAAGTTACAAAAGAGAGAGAAATGGCTCGAATCGGAGGCCACGGTTGCCGAGCAACCCATCGGACTGCAATGTTATCTGTTGCCGACGGCCTGAGCACTGGAGGTCATATCAAGGTCCGAGGAGCTCCCTCATGATAAACCCAGACCCCGTGTCCAGAATAATATATTGGAAGGTTAAAAGAGTCATTGCAGAATGGGTGGCGATGTTTGTCGGTCTGTTAACATTTCAGCTTTTTTGCCTCTCCTCCGTTATTACTGGGCCGATTATTTTGAAAATGACTGTCAGAGTCGCTCTGATCTACTATTTAATTCGCAATTTGATGGCTTTCCCATGGAAACGTATAGAGCACGTAATGAGCATTGTGGAGCACTCTGTTGATATCCGATGGGCCACGAGTGTAGTATTCATGCAAAAGTATTTCACGAACAATAGCGAGTAAAATGCGACACAAATACTCCATGGGTTACACATCTGATATCAAGAGTGGTACACAACGCCAGTTCGCGTTTGTATTTTGCCATTATATCCAAAGTTGGATGATTTTGGATGGAAAACAGCTCGGATCTTCAGCGCAAAACTTGCTTAATCGATGGCATCACAGTAGCAATTACACATTCCAAGATGGCCGCCGCAAATTTTGCTTTCTACGATAGGTCAGGTCAGGTATGGGAGAATGCGCCGGATCAGTGCATCGCTGCGTCCACTTTCTGCCGGTACTCCGGGGGCCTCCGTCTGGCCATCCCCCAGGAAGATGCCTGGCCCATCCCCATCTCCTTGAGATGCTGACAAATTTGCTGCAACCACAGGGCACATGGTTGGCCCATTGGCCTCCTCCACTTACGAGGCTCCCTCGCTGAGAGAATATGGTGAGCAGAATCAGCATCAGGAAAATGAGCCACATGTCCCTACAGCCGCAACTGACGCTCACGGACTATGCAGGTAACAAATCTCATTTGAGTCTCTCTCAGCAACCGTTCATTGGACACAAAGTCCGACCAGCAGTAGCCAAGAATTCTCAGAAGAGACTTGGTACCAAAGGAATTAAATCTCCATCTGAGATCCCTGGTCAGAGTCCAAGTCTCACATCCATAGAGCAAGACTGGAAGCGCTAAGGACCTGAAGACTCTGACTTTTGTCCTCCTGCACAGGTGCCATCAGTGCCACATCCCATGATCCAGTGAATCAATGACTCCGCAAGCCCTACCCAAATGTCTAATGACCTCTAGCTCACAGCCAGCAGAGACATGAATATCACTGCTAAGGTAAGTGGATCTCTCCATGACCTCAACATCCTCACCACAAACAGGTTCAGACAAGATAGCAGTATCCAAGATGTCATTGACAGCCTGAATCTTAGGTTTGATCCAGGAAACCCGTAATTTCCCCCCTCACCCTTCTCCCTCCAATCTTCCCTCTCACTCCCCCTTCCCAAAGTTGCCCTCCTCTCACATCCACAAAGGTGCCTCCTTCCCCCTCCCTCTCTCTTCCATCTCATCACTCTACCTCCTCCAGTCTTCAATTGCCCTCTGCCCCCTCTTTAATTACTCCACACTGTACCTCAACTCATCACCACTGAGCCTGTTCTCCTCATCGAGCACTCTCCCAAAGCTCTTCTGCAATCCCCCACCCTCTTTCAAAAACTCTCTTTACCTCCCCCACCTCCTCCCTCGTCCTACCCTTCCCCTTCCCTCCTCTGTACCCAAAACCTCCCCTCCCCCTCCCTCTTCCTTAACAATGTGGACCTCCAACATCTGGGGCCTTTGCTCAAACCTGACAGATCTTTCCATATAGGTTGCAATGACAAACCAGGCACAATCTGCTTAACAGAAACCTTCCTCAATCAAGACGTCTCTGACTCCATCATATGTCTCCCTGGTTACTCCTTCCTCCGGTATGACAGACCTGAGCCTTGCCCTGGCAGTGGAGTTGCTCTCTTCATCAAAGACTCTCTTCTTCACTCACCATGCACTGCCCTCTCTCCCCCACACCCCCAGGAATACCTCGGGCTACAGCTTTACCTCCACTCCCACCTCATGTTTATATGTGTGCTGTACCGTCCACCAAACAGTGATGACTCCATTTACATCTCGCTCTCCGAAAACATGCACCCACTTCCATCCTCTCATCTCAACTCTCTCTTCCTCATTGTGGTGACTTCAACTGTCATGCCAGTTGGCTGGGTGTGGGTACCTCACTCACCTGCCACGGCACTTCAGCAAAAGGCTTTTGTGACTCATTGGGAGAAACTCAATATCATTTTCAACCAATGGGGATCCATCTCTTCTGCATCTGATTTTGATCAATTTACCTGAAAATATCTGCTGCTCTTCCTCCACACCAATCGGTTCATTTGACCACATGCTTGTCAAAGTAAACATCTCTCTGACTTATTAGAGAACCACCTCAGCGACGTCGAGCCTGGCAATTCACCCAGGCCGACTGGCAGGGACTTCAAGCAGCCATAAAACTTCTAGACTGGTCTCCCATTTCTACTTCCTCCAACATCAATTCATCCTGGGAATGATTTCATAGAAACTTGCTTTCTCTCTCTCTCTCATGCACAGATTTATCCCATGTCAACTTCAGTTGTCCTACCCCTCATCCCACCCATGGTTCACTGAAGCTTGTGGCGAGGCAGTTGTCCTGAAACAACTTGCTTTCGCCTCCTGGAAGGCAAACCCAACTGATGGCAATCTCAGTTCCTTCCACAAAGCTCGGAACAAGTGTGTATCTACCCTCAGGAGAGCCAGAAAACAACATCTTTCTCATCTCAAGTCTGAACTCTCAAACCTCTCTCCCTCCTCAAAATCCTGGTGGCGACTAATCAAATCTGTTTCTGGTGTATGTTCCCCCTCCATCCCCTCCTTTACCTCAAATGGCTGCACAGATGACACTGCACATGAAAAGGCTGAATGTCTAAACTCCATGTTTGCTTCTAAATCTTGTGTCCCAAGACCCATCGTTTTCTGTACCCACCTTACCCAGTCACACCCAGCTTTCCCTGGACTCTGTGTCCTTTTCTCCTGACAAGGTGGAGAGTTTGCTGTCAAACCTCAACATTGCATCTGATCCAGACGGCATCAGCCCACGTGTCCTAAAAACCTGCTCTGCTGCTCTTGCTTACCCCCTCTCTATTCTATTCATCCTCTCATTTGCTCAAGGTCATCTGCCATCTGCTTGGAAATCAGCAAACATTATCACTCTGCATAAAAAAGGTGCAAAACCAGATCCTTGCAACTACAGACCAATCAGCCTTCTCCCAATCATCAGCAAGGTTATGGAATCCATCATCGCTTCAGACATTAAATCATTCCTTTTCTCCAATGGCTTAATTTCCGATCATCAATTTGGATTCAGATTAGGTCACACGGCCCTGGATATGCTGCTTCTGCTCTCCCAACAATGGATGGAGATGCTCAATGCCAAACAAGAAATCAGATCAATTCCCCGAAACATATCGCGTGCCTTCGATACAGTCTGGCACCCTGTCCTGCTCACCAAATTCTCTTCCTATGGTATCCAAGGACAACTCCACTCATGGCTTGCAGACTTCCTCTCCTGTCACAGCCAATATGTGTCCCTTAATGGAGTTCTCTCATCCCCCACTTCCTGTCCAGGCTGGATTTCTTCAAGGCAGTGTTCTGGGCTCTGTTCTTTTTGTGGTTTTCATCAATGATCTCCCCGACTCTGGAAAATCCTCTTTGTCTCTTTGCTGATGACTCCACCATCTGCCATTCCATCTGTCATCCCTCAGATTGGCAAGCAGCAGTCTTTTCACTCTCTGCAGATCTGGATGAAATCACAAGCTGGTCCAGCATGTGAAACATGTCTTTCAACCCTGACAAATGTCACACTCTCACTACTTTCTCAACAATCCTCTTGAAGTAGTTCTTTCATTCAAGCTTCTAGGTCTCACTATCTGCCATGATAATCCCTGGGAAAGCCACATTTCCAAGCTGGCCTCCAAAGCTAGTCGCCGACTGGGCATCCTCCATCGTGCAAAGACCTTCCTTGGCACACCTGAGCTCCTGAGCATATTCAAAGCTTTCGTCTGCAGCCTGAAGGAAAACTGCTCTCCCCTCTGAGCTAGTTCTCCCACCTCTCACCTTTCTCAGCTTCACGCTGTGGAAACCAAGGCATTTAGGATCATTAGTATCTCCCACGATGAGGCTGAGTCTTTGGGTCTCTCACTCTCTCACTCCAGGCAGGTAGGTGGTGTTTCTCTCTTCTGCCATCTCCTCCCCCCCTGCTCTGTCTGCAATATGTGCCTCCCCATATTTCCGAAGGGTGCTCAAGGTCCACCAGCAACACCCTTCTGGTGAAACTACCAAAATCAAGAATCACTGCTCATCCTCACTCTTTCATTCCTCTATATTTCCGCCTTTGGAACAAACTCCCACACTCTCTTCAGACTGACTCTTCCCTCCAGATCATCAAAACAGCTGTTCACCACCATCTCTTATCTTCCCCATCCAAAACCATAATCTTTTCTACCCACACGAATCCACCCCAAACCCACCTCCTTCAAATTTTCTGCTTTCCTTCCTGAAAGTCCCTGTTGTGTCCATCTTGTTTACCCTGTGTACCCCACCCATCCCTCTCCCTTCCACAGATCTCATCTCTGTTCCCCACTGTTCTTATCTTCCCTTTCCTGCCCCATCTTGTCACCTGCTCCCCTTGTTGTGTGTTTCTGTGTGTTAGCTCCTATACGAGCCTCGACAGTGTGTATAAAAATAAAATAAAATAGAAATCCCAGCGGCTTCGACTCCTCATTCAGCACCTCAAGGACCCCCAAAAGAATGTTCAGAGTCTCTGCAAAGATGACTGCATTATCTCCGAAACCAAGGTCAGAGATCTTGACATTCCAAAATGATGCACCACAGCTTGATCTCTCCAACATCTTCCCCAGAATCCAGTCCGTACAAGTACTGAAAAGTGTGGGGGTCGGTGCACACCCTCCGCACTCCAGTTATAACTGGAAACTAGAAGGCCACTCGGGAGCGCATACCCCTACCACGCAATGCCTGATATGGATCTTCACCAAAATTGAATAAACTCATCCTTGCCACACATCCACTGTGTGCAACATGTTTCGTCCAAATCCATCCGCAACTTATTGAGATATCGTGCTATATTTTACTTTAGCCCTTTCTGTCAATGGTGAAGAAAAACTAAAAAATTATCAGATCTGGATTTGGATCTTCACCAAAATTGAATCAATTCTTCCTTGTCACAAACCCAATGTGACTACCAAGTTTCATCAAAACCGTGCACAACTTTTTGAGATATCCTGCACACAAACAACCAGACAGAAAGGGATGAAAACATTACCTCCTTCACCTTCGGTGGCAGAGATAATATGTCTGAGATGGTATCACATCTCACAGCACTCTCAGTACCAGAGTATAGTTCATACATCAGAATGATCAGTTTTGGTGGCACCCCACGAAGACCAAGAATCCTCCAGAGGACATCCTGATTCACTGAATAAAACGCTTTACAGAGATCAACATAGGCTGCAGCAGCCCCTACCGAAACTCTCGGCTGCGTTCGGTGAGGACCCGAAGAGCAAGGATACGGTCAATCGTTGACCTCTTTGGTGTAAAGCCTGACTGCTCTGGACACTGGTGCTCAAGCAGATGGTGGTGAACCCTACAAAGAATTATCCGAGCAAAGACCTTGCCCGGCACTGAGAGCAGCATCACCCTTCAGTAGTTGTTGCAGTCCTGGCGATCACCGTTCCCTTTCCAAAGAGGGACAACAAGGCCCCTCTTCCAGTCAGTTGTGTTGACGCCTGTGTTGCAGGCAGAGCACAGAACTGCATGCAATGACATGAGTACAGCATTTCCACCAGCCTTGAGAAGTTCAGCATGGATGCCACAGATCTCAGGAGCTTTACCCTACTTCAAGCAGTTCACCGCAGCCTGTGTTTCCACAAACGAAGGTGGATCACAGTTGATTGGAGGGTCAGCAATAGGGATAGTAACACTCCTGACATCCAACTCAACAGTTGGTGGATCAGCCTGGTACAGCCGCTCAAAGTAACCAGCCAAGCGGGCCTTCACTTCAGACTCCTGTCAAGAGCCTACCACCCTCCGCTCTAACTGCAATACATCGAGGGACGGACTTCGAGTAACGAAATGCGCGGTAGGACGAGAATCACTTGACCACAAGTGATGCTCTGCCCCCTCACAGATTCCTTGTACATAGGCCTCCTTGTCCACTCACACATAGGCCTCCTTGTCCACTCGCACATAGGCCTCCTTGCATGTACAGTTTTACACCTCAGTTCATTGAACAGCTCAGCACTGCCATGAAGCCTGGCCCTGCGACGGGTTAACAGTATCCAGTGTCCCTTGAGAGAAAAAATTATTCTTTGTCCAATGGGGAGTTCCAAGACATCCACTGGCAACATCAAGAATGGTGGTCTTGATGCACTCCACAACTTTTCAGGATTCCTCAACGCTCCCAGATCCCCCAAATCCCCACTCAGCCTGTTCGCAAACTCTTCAGCTACCCTCTCATCCTTGAGCTTGCCAACATCCAGCCGAAGCTGCGATAGTACCACTATCCCAGATTTAAGCTGCAACTTCAGAGTTGTTACCACAAACCTGTGGTCGGTATTGAGGAACTGAGCACTCCGGTAGACCCAGCAGTTCTGGAGAATCCTCCAGCAACCGTCAATGAGCACATGGTCAATCTCCTTTGCCAAACCACCAGCGTTGCAATACCAAGTCCATTGATGAGCCTGTGGGCGCTGAAACCATGAACCAGCCACTCTAACCCCATGACTTCTTGCAAAGTCAAGGAACTTAGTGCCATTCTGGTTCACAGTTCCAGACCCATGGGGACCATCACATATCTCATAACGATCCCTATCAGTGCCAGTCGATGCAGTGAAATTCCCCAAGACTAGAAGTGTATCTCGCCTGCGGCACTGATCAACCACAGACTCGAGCGCGGCAAAGAATGTGTCCTTCATGGTGAGATCACTCGCTTCAGTCGGAGAATATATAGAGACTAGGGAAATGACACCCAAGGAGTGACAAATCCTAAGTCTCATAATACGCTCGTTGACCGGTATTACCTCAATTATCATTGGAGTCAGCTTATTGGACACAGCTGCAGCAACTCCTTGCAGATGGTAACCATCAGAGCATCCAGACCAATAGCAGGTGTAACCACCCTCCATGATCTCGTCACTATTGGTCTCCAAAGCTCAGAGAGTGCTGCATACCGAGGTCCAAACGATTGAGCTGAGATGATAACAGAGACAGTTGATCATCCTCTCTTAGAGATAGGACATTCCAGGCAACCACCCCTCAAGGGACCCCCTCAGGTTAACCCAAGGAGACCGCCGTCTGGTGGACGACACCACAGCACCACTCTGCCACACACCACCACAATCTTACCCTGGAAATTTACCCTGTGGTTTTCCTCCTATCATCAAGGAATGGGGGTCCTGAAGGCTTTGCCCCAATCCCATCATCCGGTGCTGCTCTCCAAAGGGCAGCTGCACAGGAGGTACTCAGGTGTGGGTTTTCAGATTTTCTTTTTTAATGCTTTTGGAATGTTTTGTGGGATGAAGGGTTTTACTTTTGCAGGAGAGCAAATCCTGCCACCAACCTCCAAATAAAAAGTAACCCAACTGCAGGAGGACATCCGCAGACACAGTTGAGCACAAGATATGGATGGCCGTTGGCTCACAAGGCTCACATGGAGCTCCTCCGCCATTTGACAGGTTTTGTTTTTAATCCTGCTGAGTGTCTACTCCAGGAAATCTTCGGCATGTCTATTCTAACACACACACACACACACACACACACACACACACACACACACACACACACACACACACACACACACACACACACACACACACACACACACACACACACACACACACACACACACACACACACACACACACACACACACATTGTTACGGATTTCAGATTCCGGTCTGATGAATGCATCCACACATCCAGGTCCTCAGACAGTTATTTCCTTAAATGCATGTTCAGATTAGCTCCATCCCCATGTCTAATGGGATATTTAATGTAATGCGTTGAGAAGGGTAAAGAATAGATCCCCTCTCTTATGGGAATCTTTTTTTCTTTATGACAGACACGTTTACACAGAGGTGCTTGACTTGGCCTCTGCCTCTAAAGCTGGAGCAATCCATGAGGGTGTCTGGTCGCCGGTGTAGGGTCTCAATCGGTCAGCATGGACGATCCGATAGAGAGCCCGTGGTCCCATTTTGATCTTAATGACCACATCACAGATCTGTGCCAGGACAACCCCCGGGCCCTGCCAAGGTGACATGAGCTTTGGGCATTTGCCCTTTCGTCTCCGGGGATTGAAGAACTAAATCTTCATCCCCGGAGTGTATTTACTCGCCTTGCTCTGATGGTCGTATTTGCGCTTCATCTTTACACCCGCCATATGGAGCTGGCGGCGTGCGACGGCATGGACCCGTTCCATACCCTCCTCCAAATGATGGGCGTATCCCTCCCTCGGTGCTTTATCAGGACGTTCTGGCAAGGGACCACACAGAAGGTCAGCGGGAGCCCACAACTCCCACCCATACATGATCAACGCTGGGCTACATGCGGTGGCTCTGTGCTGACTAGTTTGGTAGGCCATCAACAAATATGGGAGATGTTCGTCCCAGTCATCCTGACGGGTGATGGTAAAAAGGGCCAGTTGTTGTAATAAGGTCTTGTTGAACCTTTCCATCATCCCGTCAGATTGTGGTCTTAAGGGCGTTGTTCTTGTTTTCAGAATCGACAAGAGACTGCACGCTTCTTTTAATAATTGGCTTTCAAAATTTCGGCCCTGATCGGCGTGCAGCTCTTCCGGAATCCCGTGCCGGCATACAAAACCTTCCATGAAAGCCTGTGCCACAGCCCCAACTTCTTGATTGGGGAGCGCATAGGCCTCCGGCCACTTGCTGAAATAGTCCATAACCATGAGGATATATTTATTACCCTGACAGGTGCACGGCAGTGGTCCGAAGATGTCCATAGCCACCCGCTCAAGGGGGGCCCCCACCTGGTGTAATTGAAGGGGGCCCGCATCCTTTGGGCTGGTCCATTTTTAGCAGTGCAGGTGTCGCATGCTCGACACCAGTCCTGTATATCGCACCCCATATTCATCCAATAAAAGCTCCGGCGGGCCCAAGATGTTGTTTTATCCTGCCCAAATGGCCGCCAGGGTGGGTACCATGCAACTGTTGTAAAATGGTGCTTTTAAATTGGTCTGGGACTATAATTAGCCAGGAAGTTATTTCAGAGGGAATTTCCACCAACTTGCGATACAAGATCTTATCTTTCAATTCTAGGGTCTTCCACTGAGCCCAATAAGCCTTTGTTTGTGCTCTGAGGGGGGTGACTTCCTCCCCATTGGGTTTCTTACCTGCCCGGACCCATTCGTACACTGGCCCCAATGTGGGATCTTCCCGCTGGGCCATGCTCCAAGCCAACGTTCCAAATTCCTCATCTGCAGTTGGTGGCAAAACTTACCCTGCCACCTGGGCTGCATGAATGAAGATCTTATGGGAGGGGTCTGCCAATTGGTCCCTGTCCTCATGTAGCATACAGAATTTACAGTTTTCTCCCAGACAAGGGCGTCGAGAGAGTGCATCGGCATTCCCATGGGCCTTTCCGTCTCTATGAGTTACACTGAAATCATACTGCTGCAACTTTTCCAACCACCTTGCAATTTGGCCCTCGGGTTCCTTGAACCGTAGGAGCCATTGCAAGGAGGAATGGTCGGTTCGAACCGAAAATTTCCGCCCGTACAAGTACGGGTGGAAATGGTTCATGGCAGACAGCATGGCCAATAGCTCCTTTCGAGTGACATGTATATGTATAATTATATAATATATAAACATAAGTTTTTTCTGTGGTTAAATTAGAAAATTTCCCTCCCTGTGGAGTGTGACACTTCCCTCGCTCCTCTATACAGATCCTTCATCCCACCACTTTTTCTTTTCTCTTTTTTGGCAACTATATGCATTCTGGTAATCTTTCTTGTGCAAGATTATTCAATGAAAAGGAAAATCCCCCATCGTGGCTCAGGTGTATTGTTTTTCTTATGTTTGAAATTTAACACACTGCTGCCAGCCGTGCAGGGTTCTAAAGACTTCCAAATGATGTCGTCGGCCGCAGGGCTGGTGGCCCAATGGCTTTACTTGCCTGACAAGCTTTTCACTTGCTTGCTCAAAGACTTCTAGACACATTTTATTCCTTGAACCACATTGTACGCAAAAAAAAAATACAAAACAGGAAGCGCCAATAGTTGTTGGAGCGCTGTATTGTCAGTTGTCACGCACAACACTTCCTGTTTTTACTTCCGAAGACAATTCCACTGCCTCGAAAAGCTGGAATTGTACACATAAGATATTATCTTTCAAGTTTACCTTTTCATTTTAAACACGCTTCTTTCTTTGAACTATATTTGATTAAGAGGAAGAAGCACCACCTACATGTTGTGTCCCTTCTTTGTTTCTGGTTAAGTTGTGTGTAGCGCGGGTAATCTGAATCAGCTTGTGAATGATACGAGTCGTAAAGGCTAAAGAAAAACCAAGACAGTTGGGATACTCTGGGTTTACTAAACTTAAGGAGTACATCTCGACCGAGGTGGAAATTGCTGTTGTCGTGGTATGTTCTTCAATTGGTGCGTTTCATGAACCAACACTAAAACGTATTATTTTTCTGTTTTGTTGGCACTCTTCTCGTGTTGCACTTAAAAGTATACTATCAAAGTATCCGGCACTCGGAAGCTCATGCAATCATCGTGTAATATGTACGATTTGTTTTATTACAGGATTTAGAAAATTTAATTTGTACATCATTTCCATAATTGTTTTCAACTTTCCCACATCCCTCGCAGTTCGTTGACATCAAAGGATATCCTCTTGACTCAAACAGAATTAGCGTAAAAACTGATCACATTATGAACGTACCAACTGAGTGCACTCACATTGAGCACGCCCTTAAGACGGTGACGTCAAATGCGTCATAGTATTTCATTTTGCAGACAGCCACACCCTATAACGGAGACGCCAACACTGCGTCAAAGTCCGTTACATTTTGGGTTTTGACGCAGTTTTGGCCTTTCTGCCTGATTAGTCCAAAAAAAGGTTTTTTGTATACATAGTCGAGGCTCGTGAAAGAGCTAGTACGAGTACACCGAACGGATCACAAAACAGGACAAAAGGAACAATGGAGAGAGGGAGAGAGACAGAGACAGAGACAGAGACAGAGACAGAGACAGAGACAGAGACAGAGACAGAGACAGAGACAGAGACAGACGCAGACGGGGTGGGGGGGGGGGACATCAGCAGCGGAATTGAAGGACAGCTCGAGGGAGATTTGGCCAAACAATGGGTGTGGGGAGGAATGGTGGGGGGGGGGCAGGAAAGGAAGCATGGGGGTACAGGATGGCTACAGAGGGAAACTCTCAGGTGGGAAAAACTGTAAATTTGGAAGGAGGACTTCAGGGAGAGTGGGATGAACGAAGGTATAAAGATCCATGGCTTTGGATTGGGGATGATTTGAGATGGTGATGAACAGGTATCTTGAAGGTTTGGAGGGAAGAATGAGATTTAAGAGAATGTCGGACTTTCCATAAAACAATAGCAGCATCTTTAGTTTGTTATCCTTACAAGCATAATGGTTCTCAGAATCTTCCTTTATCAACCTGATGGACTTTACCGCCACCGCCAATACCCGCTGCCAACCCGCGCGTGAAGTGAAAAGCGGGGTTATGCAATTGGTTAACTTTGTCTGTCTATCGGTCGACAAATGTCGGTTTAAGATCCAGGAACTACTTAATTTCAATTGGATTTTATACTTTGAGCAATGTAGAACATGAATTGGAACACCAACCTCCAGTTTAGCAGTACTTTGCCTCTGAATTTGTCAAAATGTATGGAATCTCATCCCAAACAACAGAGAGTAGTAAGATAATTTCTTTACTCTCTCCCTGTCTAGCAATCAAACAAAACTGAAAATCATTCTAAACAGGAAACTTACTGTTTTTAAGGACGTCATAAAGGACACAAGCACCAGAGGCACAAATAACTAATGTAACGCGTACAATAAGGTGGTGTAAAAGACGCTGCATCAATGGCCGTTTTTTTTTCTCCAACCTTTAAAATCATTATTTTTTTACCATTGAATTTACATACTCTATATATACTTGAACACTGGAGAACACAAATCGCCTTTTTTCACTTTCAAAATCCTTCCATTTGGCAGTACTTCAAAAAACATTTGGCCATTTTACGCCATCTCAGCCATTGGGGAATATCGATATTCAGACAAAACGGTGGCTTATAGGAAATATAGATCGTGCTCGGAAACGAAAAGCAAGAGTTTAAAAAACCCATCCCATGTCCTTTTTCTCAACATTGTGTGGGATAAGGTATTCTATGAACTCTCGAGTTGTCATCTTGACTCAAACAGAATTAGCGTAAAAAACTGATCACATTATGAACGGAGCAACTGAGTGCACTCAAATTGAGCACGCCCTTCGATTGTGACGTCAAATGCGTCATATTGCACTTTACTTGTTGGTTTGTACATCCATAGCAGAGCCAAGTGTGCACCAGACAAACGTTTAGGGGATGACGCGTCGATACGGGACTTTCAGAAAGAAATTTTGATGATAACGTGGCGTTTTGCGTATGCGCTATGTGTGCATGTTTTCAGAGACTCACTTCTGCTCGTTGCTCGTGCGAAATGTGCGATTCAAATCTTTTTGTCCTCCGCCTCTCCGACAGGGTCGGAGACCGGCGACATTAAAATGAGGTCTGTCTGACCGACCGATCATCTGTCCGTGTACTTTTTTTTTGTATGCGATATTTCAAAAAAACGTTAAACATGTATGCCATATTTCATAAAACGTTGAACATTTAGCTTTCATATTGCAGACATATATTCCTTGCAACAGCTTAATCTGATTAGATCACGGCTGTGATTGGCTGAATTATGTTACAGCACTCACAGATGTAGGATTTTAGGTTGGAGAGGCAACCTTGTATAGAAAGCAGTGGTTAAATTATGTTACAACACTCAGTGTGCTCTCTTTGTTCAATGGATAGTTTACAATCACGATGCATAAAAGGACCAAACCAACAAAAAATACCAACAACCCGACATCACTCGTAACCATCATTCCTAAATTACAGCACACTGAGAAGTCTCGACCAGTTATTGTAATTACAAAACCAAATTGTAACAGTTTAATTATTTATTACCTTATTTCTGCATGCACATCACGGTCCTTTAATTATGTCTTTTTTTTGAAAAAGAAAACTGTGAACACTGCTTTGAATTTTCACCATTTTTGAAGAACTATATCGTGTTGCGGTGTTGTTTTGGTTGGTGGTGGTGTATTTTTTTGTGTTAATTAAAATGACAATAACAGAAACTACAACGAAAATACCGAATTGATATCCATCTCTTTTTTTTTATAATTATGCCTGATGTTGGTTTCATGGTTCGATGGGGGTGGAATCTCAGCGTCCTGAGTTCAAATCCCACTCAAATGTTGAATTAATAATTAATACCAGGTGGGGTTGACTCACCCTGTCATTCTTCCAAGGTTGGCAAAATGAGTACCAGCTTGCTGGGATGATTGAGCCATTCGAGTATCCTGTGTTGGAGTGGTGACCCGTCCAGGATTGTGCCCATTAGCCCAGGAGACTGCCTCGGCAGCACCAACTCTGTACAGAGTTTGGTCCCAATGGATTTGGATTTTTCAATCATGGTTCGTACCCAACAGACCCTGATTTTGGCACAATATATTAGGACACTTTGAAAACAGAAACATAATTAAAAACTTTAAGCAGTTCTTCAATGTAATCTTTGCAGATTTTAGGTGTAAAATTTTTGAAACACTATTATGCTATATGAGGTAGGCTTCCCTACTTTATTGTATATTTGATCTTTACAGTGTAAATTGTTGGACAAATTCACTGCAGGAGACGGTTTCCTTTCCCACATTCCGAGACCGCATCTTTGGTTATGTACACCTCATTACATGTGAAAAACGATCATTACATGGACGGGAGGGAGGGATTTAGGGAGGCTTCGTGTCAGGTGTGCCTCGAGTGGTTTAGGGAGGCTTCGCATCAGGTGTGCCTCGAGTGGTTTAGGGAGGCTTCGCGTCAGATGTGCCCCGAATGGTTTAGGGAGGATTCGCGTCAGATGTGCCTCAAGTGGTTTCGGGAGGCTTCGTGTCAGGTGCAGGGCCGGATTTATACATGTGGTGGCCCCTGGGCAGCCTTCAGTAGTAGAGGCCCACCCTACCTTAGAATACTGAAAAAGGTGACAAGACATATTTAGTCATCCATAAAGTATATTTTTCAAGAACAAAGAATCTGAACTTCTAAATAAAATAGAGAATGAGATAAGATGAATATCTTGTATCTGTTCCACTAACGACCAACTCCCATTCAGGCACTCACAAATACATTTTTCCTTAAAAAATTTTTTTTCATGAAATATGTGGAGGCCCCCTGGTTGTGGAGGACCCTGGGCAACTGCCCAGCTTGCCCATGCCTAAATCCGGCCCTGATCAGGTGTGCCCCGAGTGGTTTAGGGAGGCTTCGTGCCAGGTGTGCCTCGAGTGGTTTAGGGAGGCTTCGTGCCAGGTGTGCCTCGAGTGGTTTAGGAAGGCTTCGTGTCAGATGTGCCCTGAGTGGTTTAGGAAGGCTTCGTGTCAGATGTGCCCTGAGTGGTTTAGGAAGGCTTCGCATCAGGTGTGCCTCGAGTGGTTTAGGGAGGCTTCGTGTCAGGTGTGCCCTGAGTGGTTTAGGAAGGCTTCGTGTCAGATGTGCCCCGAGTGGTTTAGGGAGGCTTCGCGTCAGGTGCAGGGCCGGATTTATACATGTGGTGGCCCCTGGGCAGCCTTCAGTAGTGGAGGCCCACCCTACCTTAGAATACTGAAAAAGGTGACAAGACATATTTAGTCATCCATAAAGTATATTTTTCAAGAACAAAGAATCTGAACTTCTATATGAGATAAGATGAATATCTTGTATCTGTTCCACTAACTACCAACTCCCATTCAGGCACTCCCAAATACATTTTTCCTTAAATTTTTTTTTCATGAAATATGTGGAGGCCCCCTGGTTGTGGAGGCCCCTGGGCAACTGCCCAGCTTGCCCATGCCTAAATCCGGCCCTGATCAGGTGTGCCCCGAGTGGTTTAGGGAGGCTTCGTGCAGGTGTGCCCCGAGTGGTTTAGGGAGGGTGCGTGCCGGGTGCGCCACGAGTGGTTTCGGGAGGGGTTTAGGGAGACTGAGTGTCAGGTGTGCCCCTGATGGGTTTTAGGGAGGGTGCGTGTCGTGTGCGCTTTTAAGGGGTTTAGGGAGGGTGCGTGTCGGGTGTGTCCTGAGTGGTTTCAGGAGGCCGATTGTCATGTGCACCCTGTAGGGGTTTACGGAGGCTGAGTGTCAGGTGTGCCCCAGAGGGGTTTCCGGAGGGTACATGCTGGGTGTGCCTCCGAGGGGTTTAGAGAGGCCACATGTCGTGTGCACCTTCGAGGGGTTTAGGTAGGGTTCGTGCCTGGTGTGCCTGGAGTGACTCAGGGAGGCCGAGCGTCAGGTGCACCCCTGGGGGATTTAGGGAGGATGCATACTGGGTGCACTCCGAGTGTTTTTGGGAGGTCTTGCATCAGGTGCACCCTGGAGGGGTTTAGGGAAGGTGCGTGCCAGGTGCGCCCCAAAGGGGTTTAGGGCGGCCGCGTGTCGGGTGCACCTTCGAGAGGTTTAGGGAGAGTGCGTGTCGGGTGAGCGCCCTCCCCCCCCCCCCGGATCCGCTCCTGGCAATCCGTCGAGGGTTTTCATTAGAAAATGCCCATTTATGATCCTTCCGACCTTGCACTGTCCCACTTCATCTGGATTTTGTAGTTCAGAAACTTGCAATATGTTGGCTTTTAAGGAAAAATGAGAAAGTTCTCCAACTCTGAGATGTGCAGTCACATTTCCTTTCTCTTCGGTGCTTTTCCAAGTATTTTCAGTTTCTTTTCGAAGCTTTATGAGCTACTTTACATCACAATCCTTATCTCGCACATATGATATACGGAAACATGCCCTAATCAAGTGCTGCCAAGGAGTTATGCGCATGCACGCCGAGCATTCTGGGGTGGATACGTCATTTCGAAAGTCCCTATTGGTCAGGACATTCCATTGGGCAGTTTACTGAATAAGACATGCACACAAAGTTTGCACAAATGCACATCGACAGGCCATACAATGTATTCCTTTCTGCATGAATACACAGGATGTGTCTTTGGTAATACAGTTCATGTGTAATATACACAGCTCATGCACGCACGTATCATATAAAAACTTTACATGGAGGTCTCAACTATTTAAAAAAACCCAACAAAAACACTTCAAAAACTACCAGTGGTCTCCAAAAGTAACAGTTCACCAAACAATGTTCATACAGTAACTGTAACTGACATTTTGCAAAACCTGCACTGCCCGGTGTAGATTAGGACTACCAGACAATTGGAGGTATGCACACTCGTCTTTGAGCCGTCTATCCTGCATTGAAGTGTCGACCCAGCTATAAACTGTCATCCTGGTGTTTTTCAGTGCAGGGTGTTTCCTCAATGTGTGCGCCGTCCCTCGGAAGGACGTTAAGCTGGAGGACCCGACGGAGGTTGGTGGACGTTAAAGATCCCACGGTGTCTTTTGAAAAGACATCCTGCTTGTCGCCAGATGTTGTCGCCAGCATCCTGAACAAATGTACAAATTCCTTTCCACTTTCAGTGGAAAGGAAAGCCTGGCCAGCCGGTACGTGAAGGACTTGGCCCTAAAACCTACGTTCCCCAGCAGACCCCGCAAGGAGGAATAGTCGGGAGTTGTTTTACAAAAATACGAAGTAGTACACTACCAGTATAGGTCACCGTTCCTCAATACATCCAACGGGGCCAGATATCAGATATAGGAATTGGGACACCTGCACGCAATGGCCTGAGCTCCTTTACGGTCACTAGTCAAAATACAAGTATACAGGGCACCAGGCCAATAAATGTCCCCTTCAAAAGGGCAACACCTTTCACAATGCAGCTCTACCCGTAGACGTACATCATCCGGAGGGGATTTGTTGGGATTCCAATGCACATGGATTCGAACGTTGGACAGATAGCTTGCTCCAAGTGAGATAAGCTCGCATAAAGAAAACAACAACCAAAATCTCTTGTGTGTACACACCAGCAGTGGAGATGAAAGCACCAGCAAAGTTCCTCGGACGGTGCCCCGTTATCACGCGCAGTCGGCTTGTGCTGGATTGTAAAGGTCTTCAGACCCCGTTTGGGTTGTGCCCTTCCGTTGAGCTTCCGGAGCACTGCTTCGACGTACTTCCTTCGAGCGTCGCTTTGGTCGGACCACTTTGCGAACAGTTCGTCAGAAGATAGTCGTTTCCATTGCGCAGACAATCGGCGCGCGCGTCCTTCTTGGCTGAAGACCGGGTGCAGCAGAGCGCGAGGGCGCATACGACGCACGTGATGGCGAGCAAGGGTGCCAGGACGAGGGCAGCGATCAGCAGCGCCATCGTGTTGTGGTTTCCCATCGCCGAAGGACCAGTGGGCAGCGTGGGGATTACAGAGGCATGGGATGAAGAGGGTGCGACGGGACGAAAACGAGGTGATGACGATGGAGCAAGAGATGTGGAGTGCAGAGGTCTTGACTCGGTTGTGGCGCCTGCGACCGAAGGATCGGACGTCGGCGGATCGCCATTTTTGTTCTTCGTGGGATCTTGAATCGTCTCTGGGTCGAGGGTAAGCACGCATGCCAGCTGGTCTTCACTGAGCTCGTAGCCCTCGTCGCAGGCGCACTCGTAGCTTCCCTCGACGTTGATGCACTGATGCGCGCAGTTGTGATCTCCTCGCTCACACTCGTCTATGTCCTCACACTCAAGACCGTTCTTGTGCTGTTTGTAGCCACCCGAACACAGGCACTCAAAGCTACCATCTGTGTTGAGACACTTGAAGTCGCACGGATCGAACTGGCACTCGTCCACGTCCGCACAGCCAGTCGTGTTCACCACGGTGTACCCGTCGAGACATTCACAAATGAAACTGCCTGCGGTGTTGGAGCAGAAGCCGATGTGTTCGCACGGCTCCTCCGTGCACTCGTCGATGTCCTGGCAGACGTCGCCGTGCGGCTCGTAACCATGCTCGCAGCGCTTCTGCAGGCACGGGAGGTCCGAGTACGTCCAGTCGGCCTCCTGGGCATTCCCGACATCCTGGGAACACGAGATCTCCGCGCTCCGTGGCTGCCCCGGTGGGAGGTCCAGGCAGGTCACGTTGGCGACCGTGCCGGGCATCAGGGCACGGGAACCGTCACCCTGCACGGGCAGCACCGACGCGTAGTGCACCCGTACCTTGAAACGTTCGTCCACGGCGATCGGGGCACACATCGCCTCGAACTTGTACTCGCACAGCGTTCCGACCAGCCGCGACGTCTGGCAGTTGCGACCTTTCCACTTGGGCGGCTTGCCAGAGTGTGCGTACACCAGGCTCACGCACGTGACCCTCGTGCACGTACGATCCGGACTTGAGACCCAGTTGGCGTACGGCGTGTCCCCTTCTCCACTTGTCCAGCGGTACCCTCGCAAGGCCGTGTGCGTCACCGTGCATTGACCCCTGGCTTTCCGAAGACCGATCCAGAAGGCGACCCGCCTCTTCGCTTGGATCCCCGCGTCCTCGATCAGTCGGATCACCAGCTGCGCCTCCAGGTCACTCCTGATGCTCGCCAGGTTTCCGCCCGTGGACGAGCAATAGTTACGAGCCTGTTGGAAACTGATCATCAAGTCGTTGCTGTAGCGGACACCAAAGCACGTGGACTCGCTGCATCGGAGAGACTCGATGATGTCCGGAAGACCGAAAGATCGTCCCAGGGAGACGAGTCCGAGAAGAAAAGTTATTATCATGTCGTTGTCACCAACTCTCGACCCACTTTACAAAGCCGATATCTCAATCGTGGGAACCACGCTGCCAGAAGCCCTACATATACAAGGGTCACCCTCCACTGGGAGAATAACTGTCCCCGCCCCGAGCCAAGGAAATCCTACTTATGGCTCACTGGCTCTCATCCCTCAAGTTAAAAGTGTGTGTGTGTGTGTGTGTGTGTGTGTGTGTGTGTGTGTGTGTGTGTGTGTGTGTGTCCCCTGTTTGGATGTCCTTCCCACGCAGGGGGAGTCGTGCCTGTTCATATAAGCACCAACATTGTTCCACCACTTTCTCACCTGCACACTACACAAATTGTATTCGTTATCTGGTGTTCTGTCCCCAAAGGAAGGTTCAGTTCTGCTGAAGTAGGTTCTTGGCAACAGTTACACTAGGTGGTTTGCCATTGCCGTCACAGCAGTATTTATGGCAGGGATTTGCAGTGTTCAGGTTGCCGGCGATAGCTCGCCGACTCTTTGCAAAGGACACCCGTCGGATCTTTAACATCCACCGACTAATTCCGACGGACGGGACAACAAGCTTCACGTCCATCAGAGGGACGGCACACACATTGATGAATCACCTTGCCGATGAAACACCAGGCTGGCAGTTTCTAGCTGGGTCGAGATTCAAACCCAGGCTATCACACATTAATGAATCGCCTTGTATGTGAAACACTAGGATGGCAGTTTCTAGCTGGGTCGGGATTCTAACCCAGCTGGATGGCTTCGAGGTGAGTGTGACGCATCGTTTAGCGAACCATATATGCACAACTGGTCAATGTGATGAGTTTCGTTCGTTTGTGTTTGGTAAACGTCCTCGCGACAAGGACCAGCGTCTTGGAAAAATCTCCGCTTTTATCGCCATCTGTCACAAAGACGCCATTGTGACGTCACTTTGCATCACACACGTCAAAGCTGGTTCTCGTCGTTTTCCAAGTGATTGAATCTGTGTCCGACGCGCTTTATAAAAGTTCACTCAAATTTGTCTGCAGAGTCGTCCAGATGTCTCGTTAGCCCCGAGCTGTGTTTCATTATTTGCTTTATTAACGTTGTGGAAATTTGATGCTGCAACACCTGCCCGCGTGCCCCGACCTGCACACCTGTGTGCCCGTCTCCTCGTCAAGTGTTCGGCCACTCCTCGGCTTGTCTGTCACACTGCGAAAGGTGAAAAGTGTATTCTCCTAATGCGTGCAATGTGGGATGTTTTAGGTGATGCAGGTCGAACGTCGACTCCGTCTGAACCTCTGAACGAAAACTCCTGATTAATCTGCCCGAAAGTCCCGGGATTCCTGGAATAATCCGTCCGAAGATCAGGACTAGCAGCAATTTGAGACAGAAGTATGAGATTAATACGCTGACGAGGATGTCTTTTACAAGGCCATTTCAACATGTCAGCAATAACAATTCACCAATCATGGGGTTGGGAGAGTTCAGGGAACGGCCAGATAATGAGACGGGCAGAGTGAGGAAGCGGCAGTGGCGTGTGCAAATATGATGTTTCAGCAGATTCGCAAACCCCTTTGGAACAAGAATGACCATCAGCAGAGCGCGCACCTCCATCAGGCTGAACAGTTTACGTTTTGTATCCTACTGATAGGCCAGATCTGAATTCGGACCTGAACAAAAGTCAAATCGGATTGTTCTTGTCACCTACCCAAATCATCAATGCACCAAGGTTCGTCCAAATCCATCCACAACTTTTTGAGATATCGTGCTATATATCCTTTTCGGCCATATCTCTCAATGGTGAAGAATCAATTTTAAAAATTAAAAAATCCTCCTATCTGGATTTGCAACTTCATCAAAATCAAATCAGTTCGTCCTTGTCACACACCCAACATGCCCACCAAGTTTCGTCCGAATCCGTGCACAACTTTTTGAGATATCGTGCTTTTTATCCTTTTCGGCCATATCTCTCAATGGTGAAGAATCAATTTTAAAAATTAAAAAATCCTCCTATCTGGATTTGCAACTTCATCAAAATCAAATCAGTTCGTCCTTGTCACACACCCAACATGCCCACCAAGTTTCGTCCGAATCCGTGCACAACTTTTTGAGATATCGTGCTATATATCCTTTTCGGCCATATCTCTCAATGGTGAAGAATCAATTTTAAAAATTAAAAAATCCTCCTATCTGCATTTCCAACTTCATCAAAATCAAATCAGTTCGTCCTTGTCACACACCCAACATGCCCACCAAGTTTCGTCCGAATCTGTGCACAACTTTTTGAGATATCGGCCTATATATCCTTTTCAGCCGTATCAATGGTGAAGAATCAATTTTAAAAATTAAAAAATCCTCCTATCTGGATTTGCAACTTCATCAAAATCAAATCATTTCGTCCTTGTCACACACCCAACATGCCCACCAAGTTTCGTCCGAATCCATGCACAACTTTTTGAGATGTCATGGAATCTCGTTTTTATCCCCGTTTCTCAATGGTGAAGAATCAGTTGAAAAATTAAATAATTCTCATATCCGGATCTGGATTCGGATATTCACAAAAATTGAATCAATTCTTCATCGTGGCATTCCCAACCTGTCCACCAAGTTTCGTGTGAATCCATCCACAACTTTTTTGAGATATCGTGCTATATATCGTTTTTGGCCCAATCTTTCAATGGTGAAGAATCACTCAAAAATTCTCAGATTCGGATCGGATCCGGATCTTCACCAAAATTAAGTGTTGCTGTACTTGGTCGGTCACTGGCCAAAAAAAATTCAGAACGAATGCTTGAAAACTGTGTCCAAAAATCGTGTGAAAGACAAACAAACAAACAGACAAACGCAACAGACCAACATACTTGGCAAAAAATATTTTCACCAAGGAGCAAACAGACAGGGAAGAAAATATAACCGCATACCTTCGGTTGGGGAGATAAATATCTGCCACAAAAATACAGCAAGTCTAAGCCTGGTGTTGGTTCAGTGGTTCGGGTGGCGGCTTGGGATCCTCGGGTCCCGAGTTCAAGCCCCGTCCACCGCTGAATTAATACACCGGGGGGGTTGACTCAGCCTGTCATCCTTCAGAGGTCGTCGAAATGAGTACCAGTTCCAGTGTGTGTACTGGTAGAGGGGCACTGCATCAACGACACAGTTGCGCTTCAAGAAATGATAGCTACCCCGGCAGCTAAGCTGCCATACGACCACCACCACCAGCAAGTCTGCTGCGCAAGTGAGATAGCTGCAGCTAGAAAAGTGTAATGGTGAACACGTTCACCAGTTCTGGCCGAGGTTTTATCCTGAATAATCTGTTGGAATGAAGATTCCTGAATAGCCTATCCTTATGTGTGACTGTAACAAGGCAGAAAGTTGTTCACGAGCTGGGGGCAGTGAGACATACACAAACCAACCTGTCCGTCTCTTTTTGTTGCAGTGACCACTCCTGTCAAAGTGCTGGCTGCATTTGCAGGAGAGAAAGGATTGCATATCATGAGCATGAATCTACTCGAAAACCAACTCACAAAGCATATCGTACAGTCAGATTCATTCATTCATTTTGTATGTAGCCCGTGGCTTCTGGTTGCATTGTCACTGGGAGTGCAGCTGTGTTGCTGATGCAGTGCACCCTGCAGGTTAGGAATCTGGAACTTGGCAATGGTGCCGGTGATAACTCACTTACTCTTCACAAAGGACACTGTGGGACCTTTAACATCCACCGACTAAAGCTGGCAAATGGGACGGCCAGTTTAGTGTCCATCTGAGGGACACATTGATGAATCGCCCTGCCTGTGAAGCACCGAGATGACAATTCTTCGTTCGGTCGGGATTCAAACCTAGGTTAGACAGCTTCGAAGCAAGTGGGTGTATCGCTAGGCCATCTTGCCAGCCATTAGTATGGTAATATATAAAGTATGCTATGGATAGAGGGGTATATGGATATTGACAGGACTGGAAGGTATGCAGCCGTGTCGCTACTTGGGACTCGCTGTGTCCTGCTGGACGCAGCCCGGTGACTGTTGCTCCTGATCCAGGTGAGCTTCAGGACAGAAGCTTGAAACCAAAGTTTGTTCAGACCATCAAAAGAATCGGTGTCTGAGAGGGTACATCGAAAAAAAAAGTCACTGAAGAGTGCAGAGAACATTTCCGAGAAGATTCCCAACATCTGGTGCACCTGCTTACAAACCAATAAAGGTATTATTGTGAAAGATTAAAGATAACCAGCTCATTACAAACCACCAATAAGGGCTGTTCAGGACGGCGTGTTCGTGCTCATGTCCAGAGACTATTGAAGCTGTACTGCATCGCACGGAGAGAAGTCCAGGCAAATCAACAAGATGGTCTCAGCTGAAACAGGACTCGGTCTCGCATCAGTGCGATGAACACCGAAGGAAGAAATTGGGCTCTTTCCTTACGAAATCCGGCTTTTCCAGGCAATTAATGAAAATGATCACAGAAGATTAAAAAAAATTTCCAGGTAATTGGACGCAGCGATGCATGCTCCCACACCTGACCTGACCTGACCTGACCACAGAAGACAAGATGGATTTTGTAATTGCTTTTCTGAATCACTAGGAAATGAAGACGTCAGAATCAATGATATAATTTTCCCTGATCAGTGCCATATTTACATGAACGGGATGATGAATAAACAGAATTGTCCATTTTGGAAGTTGGTAAAGCCACAAGAATGTGCAGAAGAATCATTCTACTCTGAAAATCACTTTGTGGTGTGGATCGAGTTCGTCACTCATCTGCGGTCCTTGTGTTTTTTTTGGAGACCCTAATGCCGAAACTGCAGTAACTGTGACATCGGATCATTATCCTCACATGCTGAGGACACCAATGGAACAGGGTAAGAAATAATGAAAATCTTTGGTCTCAACAAGATGGAGCAACATCCCAAACCTGTAATGAATGTTTCTCTTGGCTTAGAGAGAAAAAAAATTCTTAATCGCCTTATTGGATCAGTCACAGAAGTGAATTCCCAAGGTTCCCAGATCCCTGACTTGTCACCGCCGGATTATTTTCTTTATGGGGAAATCATCAAAGGAAAAGTTTTTCATTTGAAACCAACCACAATGGATGACTCGAAAGATGCAGTTATTCAAGATCATCTCAGGAGTTGCGCAAAGACACCTGTCAGGAAGTGATGCATAACCTGTCACTGCGTATCAGAACATGCATAGGACAGAGGGGTGGTCACATGGAGGACTTAGTTTATGATTAATGAAACCTGAGGATTTCACAAACACTTAACATCAAAAAATTATTTCATATCTGTCATTGGTGTTTGCCCTAAACAAACAGCGCAAGACACCGCCATATCTGTCTGAATGCTGAATCTCACAGTTACTCTGTCCTCAAGGCGTGAGACAGCGTGAATATTTTGTCCAAGTACTGCGAACAGGAAGGGTTTTTATGGTGCCAAAAAGGCGATTTGTGTTCGATAGAGTCCAGAAGATTCATTCATGTAAAAAGCACCACAACTGTGGACCTCATGCTTTGATGGGACACTCCCCCCAACATCATAAAAATGAATTGCTGCCGGGTCTGGGACGTAGCTTTGCACCCCAAATCACTGGATTATTGGTGCCATTACTGAAAATCCTATTTTCGTCAATATCTGCATAACTGTTTTCATGGTCAATGATTCCAATTGTAAAAGTTTCATTGCTGAAAAGTGTGTAGTTAATCATGTCTGTGGACTCCTCATCATCTGTGGACATACAGTAGCTCCCGTGCTGTCTCCATCATCTGTTGATGCACTGTGTGAGGGACTCTGGGAGTGAACTTCCTGGGTACCAATCTGGTTGCAAGCAGTTTCGAGTAGACTTCCATCCATCGTCTGTGGGACTCACCTCACCAGTGGGATCAGTCTGATCAGCCCTCTTCCACATTCTTGCCACATACTGCGCTCATTTGATTCGATTGTCAAGTGTTTTGGTGCATGATGGAAGAGAAGCGGTTTATCTGCTTTATTCTGGCCCAGGGTTCCTTCTCTCATGCACCACTCATGCAAACAAAAGCTTTGCGTCTTGCATCATTGATATTGGATGTTTGGAATGTGTACAGCGAGCAGACAAAGGAGGTGACACCTGGAATGTCCACTTCCTCTGTAGTGAGAGATTGCAGTGCCATGACATGATCTGGTTCTGCCTCCAGCAGCGTCAAGGGCCTCACCTTTCCTTTTCTGAAGAAGCATGATGTGAAGTGACAACCCGTCAGGGCATGAAAGCCTCTTAGTGTTTCAGTGATCCCGGATTGTTTCTCCTCAAGAATGGCAGCCAATTTCGAGACATCAAAGTACCTCCGGCGGTTGCCAGATCCATAGTCTAGGATGATGTTAATCCCTTCCGTCCTTTCAGTTCCTAAGTCGCTATGCTATGTCTTACCTGTTCCTAAGTCATTGCACAGATAAAGGTAAGCAGGGGTTTCACGTTCACCATGAGAGCATGTGTAGGCGATCTCAGGCTCAAGCCACTTCACTTCATCATAGCTGATACAATGGCCAAGGCGGTTCAGGATGGTCAGCAATTATTTTGAACTGGTCAATGTACCCAGCCCTAGCCCAAGTAATTGATGCTTCCAAGAACGAATTGCTCCTCTGGTACATTTGAACACAGCATCCGATGCACTGGCCACTGCTTTTCTCTCAATAGCATCCCTGGCATGTGCCAATTGTGGTTGCATGCCACCGACGAGGATATGGAAGAACAGGAGCATCAGATGGGTGATGTTTGGGACGTTCTCCTTCAAAGTGTGAACCAAAGTGGGTGACTGGATATTTGATGAGGACATTGCAAGAATTTCTGTGCGCAATACCATAGCAGCATATCTGATTTCTTCAGCCTTGTCATTGGACTCGTTCAACAAAGCAAATGCTTTTGCAGACGTCATTGAGGAAGGGAACACAACATTCCCAGATTTATTTGCTTGTTTGTCTATGAGGATGTCTTTAAATTGATCCTTCACCTTAGACATGAGACTGCACAGAGTATTTGTTAACGTCATCCTGGGTTCCTCCGAGAGCAAAAAACTCTTCTTTGTACAAATTTAAAAGAACGGTTGCCAACATGGGTTTCTTTCTTCTTGATGAGTTAATTGTCAATTAAGAGCGACGATGTTTGGAAGGCTTCACCATGCTTCTTCCGATTGGATGTTTGCTGTTTCTCATCCTCATAGCCGACAAGTGTTGTGCTACTTTGCCTCCTTCGCAATCAGATAGTCTCCAAGTCCAAGGATCCTGGAATCACACTTTTTCTTTGCAGCACGGACAAATGACTGGCACCCATCTGTTGTCAGACATTGTCTCAGGGGTTCATTTTTCTGCGACATCCTCTTCCTTCCACAAAAAAAGGCATTTCTGTCCAAGAACACCTCTCTTGTTGGTAGAAGGATGATCACTACTTGACCGAGTCGTCTTGCAGGGTGGACGTTCAGACAGTCCTTTGTCAGCTGATGATCATCCTTTAACATCACAGAAATGACTGACACATTTTGAGTCATAATATTTGTTTTCTGGTCGCTCAGTCTTCCTGATCTCTTCCGACGTGCTGAAGAAATGATCGTTTTGAAGTGTCATTCAGCATCTGTCGGCATCCTTTGCCGTTGCCCATATCTCTGGAATGAAAGACTTCAAGCCAGGTTTCTCCTCTTCCATCTCCTTACAAATGATGCAAATGTAGCCGTCATTCGCCGTGACCTGCAGTCAAGAAAAGGAGGAAATAATTAAAGAGACACCATTATTCGTCGAAAAGCCAACACCAGTATGTACATTTCAGGGTGAACTACACATTTTCTAGCATTACATATGTTTTCTTCAGGATAATTGACCATGAAAACATGGGTATAGACACCTTATTTGTGATCATACCATATACAGTTATGCAGGTATTGACGAAAATAGGATTCTCAGTAATGGCGTCAATATAATCCAGTGATTTGGGCTACAAAGCCACGGCCCAGACCCGACAGCAATTCATTTTGATGATGTTGTGGCGCTTTTTACATCAACAAACATTCTGGGCTCCGGGTCTCCTCGTGTTCAAGTATATAATTCGAATTGAAATATAATAAAAGTTTTAAAGGTTGGAGAAAAAAAAAAAAAACTTTGATGGAGTGTCATTTACCAAATGCCCGTTGTTTGTGTCCTTTATGACGTCCTTAAAAAACAGCAACTTTCCTGTTTGGAAGGATTTTAAATTTTGTTTGACTGCCAGACAGACAGAGTACAAATATTATTTTACTCATGCGCGTTTGGGATGACATTCTGTACCTTTTGATAAATTCAGAGCCAAAAAATGCTGCTGAACTTGCAGGTTCGTGTTCCGATTAATGTTACAAAAAAAAATTCGATCCATAGACTGACGTCTGGACACAGACGGACAGACAAAGTGAACCAATTGCTTCACCTCGCTTTTCACTTTTCACACGGGGTAATAAATGCGGTGTTGATAAAGCACAGGCATGACGGTCAGGTCAGGTATGGGAGCATGTGCCAGAACAGCGCGTCGCTGCGTCCACTTTCCGCCGGTACTCCAGGGGCCTCCGTCTGGCCATCCCCCAGGCAGATGCCAGGCCCATCCCCATCTCCTTGAGATGATGGTCAACCTGCTGCAACCATGAGGCACGTGGTCGGCCCACTGGCCTCCTCCACTCATGAGACTCCCTCGCTGAGAGAATCTGGTGAGCAGGATCAGCGTCAGGAAAACGAGCCACATGTCCATACAGCCGCAACTGACGCTCACGGACTATGCAGGTAACAAATTACATCCGAGTCTCTCTCAGCAACAGCTCGTTGGACACAAAATCCGACCAGCGATAGCCAAGGATTCTCCGAAGAGACCTGGTACCAAAGGAATTAAGTCTCCGTCTCAGATCCTTGGTCAGAGTCCAAGTCTCGCACCCATAGAGCAAGACTGGAAGTACCAAGGACCTGAAGACTCGGACTTTCGTCCTCCCACACAGGTACCGGCAGTGCCACACCCCATGATCCAGTGAATCCATGACTCCCCAGGCCCGACCCAGACGTCTATTGACCTCTGACTCGCAGCCAGCAGAGACATGAATATCACTGCCAAGGTAAGTGAATCTCTCCACGACCTCAACATCCTCACCACAAACAGACACAGCATGACGGGCCAAGCGGCAATCCATCGGACGGGAGGAGGGAGTGGTCGATGAGGGAACACTGGACCCACAAAGCACCAATCGGACAGTTTGTGGTCGGGGTCGAGAATGGAACCCAGACTAGATGATGGCAAATTGCGACAATGGTGAACTGATACCTTTCAACTACCCAGTCAACTGTCTTGTCAGGATTCAGAGCAGAGATCTTCCAAATAAATGAGCGAAGTGAACGGGTTGTGATGAAACGTGCACAAGGTAGAGGAAACCCAGTGAGAAACGTGACTCGTTGCAGGTTCATCAGGTTGTTCCACAGAATGTTTCCTTGTTGGAGAATAACGAGGATTCCATTGGTGCGTTTCATCCTCATGTAAAAAACAAACAGTCGTGTTTGCTGAAAATATGGTGGTTATATCTACTCCTGGTCTACACAACCATGGCAGAAAGAGCAGGCCAGGGAGGGTCGAGGAAGGGTGGTTCAAACAAGACCTGATAGCCTCCTGTGTCGAAGTTCCTTGTAAGTGAACTCGCACAATTTACTCTTTATCAATAATATTATTTTTTCATCCTAATTCATTATACATTCTTGTACATACAACTTTGCGATAATTCACGGATCGGTGTTCTTCGCTTGCGAAATCGAACATTTTTCAATTACGACAGTATACGGGTCAGTCAACATTGTTACTCTTTGAATGATTATTTGCGAAAATCGATCATTTTCAAGTCCATTGGTTGGTCACGTGTGTTATTCTGTCTGTTACTTGCTAAAATGAAGATTTTTCCAGAATATTGGTTCGTCGATTTTGTTATTCTGTCTCTGTCTGTGTGTTTATTGCCTGCAGGTCGCAACTTTAAACCGATCTTCACGAAACTTCACCTCATGGTAGAGTTTGTCATAAGGAAGAAGCGTATTGTTTTTGAGCTCAAAAGATCAACATAGGTCAAAGGTCAACAACTGAGGTGAGATTACTAAAATGCGCAATTTACATTCGATTAGCTTGAAATTTGAAGAGGACATAAATTTTAGGTCACTGAATCTCCCTAACTTATCTAAGGAGTTTTAAGGTGCAACTCACTTTGTCTGCCAACAAGGCAAGCGTGACGACCAAGGAGCTTTCCAAATAAGTTAGACATAAAGTGGTGGAGAAGCACTGTTCAGGAGAGGGTTATATGAAGATTTCAGTCACTCATTATCCCTCTGAGTACAGTGAACTCCATCATTAAGAAGTGAAAGACGTATCATACTACTCAGACTCCACCCATATCAGGTCGCCCATCCGAACTCAGCAGCTGGGAAAGCAGGAAACTGGTTCGTGATGTCACTGTAAATCCAACAATGACTTTGAAAGATTGGCAAGGATCTATATCCGAGATGGGAGTCAGTGTTTATCAATTAACAACATCTCGTTCCCTTCACAAGACTGGCCTCTATCGACAGGTGATAAGAAAGAAGCCATGATTGAAAAAGATGCATCTAAAAGCTCTTCTGGAATTTGTGAAAAAGCATCTTCATGATCCTGTCGGCATGTGGAGAAAGGTTTCATGGTCAGACGAGACATAAATTTAAAATTTTGGTCTAAATTCAAAGCAGTACATCTTTGCGCAAGACAAACAATTCACATGACACAGTTAACACCATCCCGACTGTCCAGCATGGTTGGGGCAGCATCATGCTATGGGGTTGCTTTTAATCATCAGGGATTGGCAAGCTTGTCAGGACAGAAGGAACAATGGACGGTGCAAAGTACAGGAGAATCCTCGATGAAAACCTGCTTGAGTCAGCCATGAATCTGAAATTGGGTATGAGATTCACATTTCAGCAGGATAATAATCTGAAGAACACAGATAAAGCCACACTGGAGTGGTTGAATAAGAAAAAAAATTAATGTTCTTGAGTGGCCCAGGCAAAGTCCTGACTTGAACCCGATTGAACATTAATGGCGAGACTTGAAGATTGCAGTCCATCGACGATCCCCATCAAACTTGGCAGAACGAGAGCAATTTTCACTTGAAGAATGGCCAAAGATGTCACCAGCTCACTGTGCAAAGCTGGTGGAGACCGACACAAAAACACTCATAGCAGTCATTGCTGTAAAAGGTGTTTCCACCAAGTACTGATGTAAGGGGTGAATGCTTTCGGAACCAGTGAATTATGATTTGTACATGTTTTTTGCAGGCATTCCTGACATGTAACCTCCTCCAGCTATATAGTCCGTCGGTCAATGTAAAAAAACAAACAAATTTTCACATAGAATCTTGGCAACTGTGTTTAATTCCATCTAAATACATCACTGATCAGAAAAAAAATGTTGTTGCCAGTTTTTCTGTGTGATCCCAGGGTCATTTTTGGTACAAAATAAACTTTGGTGTGAAAAATGCGATAATGTTTGACCAAAAATTTAGTTTCTTTAGTAAGTATACCGTGTGACCCCTTAAAATGATCAGGATGATCCAATCCACGATGAGAGTGTGTTTCCATATAGTCATGAGTCCCTGTGTGTGAATATTGTGCAGTTAAATGTTATTAATGTATAATTCTTCACTACAAGTACCAGCACATGGAGTCTCAAAAAAAAGAGCATTTGAATTTCCAATGGACAAAGTGTCGCATTCAGAATTTTGCAAACATCAGTCACTCCTATTGTGAACCAATGTGTCCCACTTCAAACCACATATATTTAAACCTGAGTCCTTGCTCCTTACGTTACTCCTCTTCCTCATCTTGTCCAATTCCAGTGGGTTGTGAGTTGTGACATTTGTCCTCATCTCCCGCTCAGTGGCAGAGTTCGGTGCAGACAAGATTGTGGTGTCTGCAAGAGCACCTGCCTGAGCATGTCCTGGCTGTGGATGCACAGCTGCATCGCGTCAGCTGCAAAACTGCATCTGGAGCTGGTGCTTCCTCGGTCAGCACTGGCAACAGTCGACCATCTTGCTGCTGCCATCCAAGCTCCAGAGGGTTGGGGATGACTGGGTCTAGGACAAGGTCCTGTGACCAAACACTCACCTGGACATGTGCTCGCCTGATATGCTCCAACCAAGCACCATGGGTAGGTGGTAGTTTGTCCACTCCTTGTTCAGGCTTCAGTAGTTTGAAGAGGTGCCACCTGAGGTCCTTCGCCTGGGTGATGTGGAGTCGTCTAGGACAGAATAGTGCGCACAACAACTCTTCACAGCACTTGACCACTTCAGCGGACGGTTCTGCTCCTTCTCCAAGCCCAGCCAGTGCAGCAAGTACCATGGGGCTTGATGCAAGGAATTCTGTGAAGAATCCCTTTTTGCCCTTTCCTTGTATGTGTCCAGTTGTATTGCACCGGTCAGTGCGTGCCAGTTGATTAAAGCAGATGCTTTATCTGGACCAAGTTGGTCACAGATTGGTTTCAGCATGACTTTGTGACGGCACTCCCTGGTGCCCATGATTACTGCTGGTTCGATGCCCAGTTGTGGCACCTTGCGAAGAGCCAGGAGTAGGACATCAGTGTCTTGGGAGTATAGGTGGACTGAGTCCTGTTTCTGCAACTTCCACTGCATGTAGAATAATGAGAGTGTCTGCCTCTTCATGTGTGCTCACACCTGTAGAGACAGGGCAGTCGGAGTTTGTCACGACACCACTGCATGCCACGGTCACCAGGTTCCCAGCAGGACTCATGTCGATGAGTTTTTGAGCCAGGTACAGAGTGAGTGAATCCTTTGTGTCGTTGCTTGCGAGAAAAGTACCTTTGTCTCTGATGCAAGTTGAATCTTGTACTATGTTGGATCGGATTCCCTTTGACTTGCCTCTGCGCTGTTCTCTTGTGCCTTCCTTCAGTGAAGATACTTTGGTATAGTTATCAAAGATAACCCTCACTTGGTCATAGCCTCGAGCTTTTGAGTCGATGATCTTGACATATGATGTGCCAAGGTCACTGCAGTTATTGAAGTTCTTGACCGCCATCAACTCCTGCAAGACTGCCATTCCATCGACTATGAGACGGCACCCCTTCTCTTCGGTCCAGCAGGTGGATTACTGTGCTTTTGTCAGTTGTTGGGTGGATCGATCCATCTGGTTTCATCAACACCCGGTTTGTGTATGCAAACTCGTGAGTGCCAATCACTGCTTCCAAATCAATGTCTTCTCTTGATGACCGCGCTATCACCAGCATCCTGGCAAAGAGTGATGATGTTGCCTTCAGTATCAGCTTCGGAGCCAGCATTCAGTTTGATCTCTTTTGCAGATGCACTCCAAGACAGCAGTTTGACCTTTGTCATCTTGGACCATAGATTTTCATTGCCAGTCAGACGTTCTTTGACGAATCTCAGATAGGCACCCATGCCAACCTGCTCTGTTGACAGGATTACTGTGCTTTTGTCAGTTGTTGGGTGGATCGATCCATCTGGTTTCATCAACACCCGGTTTGTGTATGCAAACTCTTTGGCATTGTTGGGTAGTATCTCCTTTGATAGGAGCTTGAACATGCGGCTGGTCATGGCCTGGGGATCAGGCTCAGTACTGGACCCCATGAAGATGTTGCATTGTGCTGGCACCGTCTTCAGCTGTGCAATAGCTCGTTCCTGGCGACGAACTTTGGCCTGGGAGAGGCAGTGGTGTTGATGTGCTCTAACACTGTTGGATAGTGCAGCCAGTCTTTCGGTCTCTGCAGAGAGGCGTGCCAGCTCAGGGCCTGTGAGACAGAACTTGAGTAGAGTCGAAGAGTACGACCAAAGCACGACCCCCCCCCCCCACAGGCCCTGCCCCACAGACCAAAAAAATGCCAAATTTTCTCACATATACACTCCAGCTTTGCTAGACATTCTGCTGAGCCTCAAGCAAGCCTCAGAAACGAATTTTCGGGTGCCTATTTTTCAAAATTTTCTGGGGGAGGATCCCCAGACCTCCCTCACGGACTTCATGCCTTCGGCACTCGTGAGTCGGGCTCGAAGCCCCCCCCCCCGCCCCTTGAAATTTCCTAGATCCACAACTGCAGCCCAGTATGTTACCTAAGATCATAAAATATCACTTGTTCATAGAATTAGTGTAGTATTTTGTATTATTAAATTTTTAAACAATCTAACCATATTTTGACTCTGAGGGCACAAAATACCTTAACAAAAAATTGGCAATATTTGTTTTCGTATTTTACAAGATAATTTGGATGAATTGAAATGCATTTAAATGCATTTGCAAAAAGTCTGGCTCCCCAAAAATTTAAAAATATTTTTATGGCAACTAAAATTTTTTTTCATACTTTTGCTCAGAAATCACCCCGGGACCAAATAGAAAAACTGGCAACATGTTTTTTTTATGTCCTAAATACTATTTAGGGGAATGCAAATGCATTTGCCAAGATTATATACAAAAATATGACAAGATTTAATTTTTTTACATTGACCGATGGACTCATAACAGTATTTAGTTTGATATTTTCAGTTATGAATACAAAGTTCATTTGGAAAAATTGTTTCTGCATTATTCGTAATTCTTTTAAATGTGGAATTATTGGTAGCGGGTGAATACTTTTGCAGACCTCTGTCGATATGTTTTAAAGGAGAAGAGATTTTAGCTTTATATTATTCACAGGAATTACAAAAGACAAAACTCACAATAAAATAAGAAAATGAAGCCCATCCCTCACCTTACATCGAAACCCAAACCCTAACAGCCCAAACCCAAACACGAACACCTCAAACCCATCCCTAACCCTCATATTAAAACCCAAACCCTAACACCCCAAACCCAAACCCTAACAACCCAAACCCAAACCATAACACCCCAAACCCAAACCCTAACAGCCCAAACCCAAACACTAACACCCCAAACCCAACCCGAACCCTCATATTAAAACCCAAACCCTAACACCCCTAACCTAAACCCTAACAACCCAAACCCAAGCCCGAACACCCCAAACCCAACACTAACCCTAACATTAAAACCCAAACCCTAATCCTCACACCCCAAACCCAATCCCAACCCTAACCTTTACACCCCAAACCCAACTCTAATCCCAAGATCATAAATCATTTTTGCACAATTTTTTTTTTAAACAACTCAACGAATGATTCTTTTTTTAAAGTTTAATAATTTTTTTTCAAGTCGTTCAATAACAGTACACGGTCAATGCGGTCTTTCAACTCAAAGTTTTTTTAATTTTCTTTTCTTCCGGTTCTGTCTTAAGAATGAAGTTTCAGTTCTTTCAAGTTTGAAGAAGTGGAAAGGAGGAGATATATTGTAAATTTGTCTCAAGAAATCTCAGGTCTTCCCAGCACTCTCTTGATATTTCTGAAAAAGAATAAATAAATACATTACATGTCAAATATCGAATTAAATAATATATAATTTCATTAATAATTATTAATCACCTGAACTTACCACTCATCATGCACCATCCAACCAAGAACGACAAGGATAGGAAGGTTGGGAACTCCAAAGGTCTCCAAGATAGAAACCACTTTTCGAGTCTCCAAAGGTAGGTCTCTCATTTTGAGCCATCAAGGCAAAACTCTTTTCCTCATTTTCCCGAATTTTGTGGGTCATCAAGGTAGAACTCGTTTTGTGGGTCATCAAGGTGGAACTCGTTTTGTGGGTCATCAAGGTAGAACTCGTTTTGTGGGTCATCAAGGTAGAACTCGTTTTGTGGGTCATTAAGGTAGAACTCATATGCTGGGTCAAGGTGGAACTCGTTTTGTGGGTCTCTGCAAACATATCAGCAAAAGGAAGTGAAAACCACTCAACATCACCGTCATCATAATCTTCATCATTATCATGCCTTCCGACACAATCCTGGAAACACTGTACTCTCTCCATTGCTTTCTGCATCTCAGTTCAATTTTCCTTTTCTTTTGCCTTCAATTTCACATCTTGATTTTCTTCATCACAAAGTCCCACTGGGTTTTAATTAAAGTTTTTCAAACAATTAATTTGAATACAGTGAAAGTTTATCATTGAAAAAGCTGGACTTCCTACTCGTTGGTGAAGGAGACGTTTCGGCGAGAATCCACTCGCCTTGGTCACGGCAGATGAAGTGAGGAAGAAGCTGGAAAATTGCCACGTGACATCCGACCTGCTTCGATTTAACGACCAACATTCATCGATTTAATCTATATATTACTGAAACTCTCATCTTGTATGTTTACATATATTTATATATGTATGTTCCCGAAATACAGCCAAAACGGTACAAGATAGCTCAAATTTTTTAGGGCCACCTTACTCACCATTCTCCTGCGGTGTGCAGTATCAAGTTTCGTTCAAATCGGGCAACAAAAAAAATAACAAATCAATTCCCGATTCAGTCAAGTACTCTTCCGGAGAATTTGATCAATACAAACAACCTCAGCGGTATAGTTCGATGGAGCTATCTTTTATTTTTCTTGAAATGATTTTTTCATCAACCGCTGTCACAATGGGAACCCAATGATCATCATGGGTCATCTCGTTAATTTTAATGATCATCCAGTTGTACACACCGACTTGTATACGGTTACATTAACACTCGTGCCAGACTTTCACGAATTGGATAATCTGTTTGGTGCTTGTCTGGCTGAAAGTGCAGCAAAACATTCGTTTGTTCCCAACGCTTCTGAGACACAGACAGAATGGGACATGATAGGGGTGAAGAACATTTAGTTTATACAAAGTTTGAAATCATTTGTAATGTAAAGCAAGAATTTTGGCAACTTACATTCCAACGGGTAGGATGGTTTCATTCGAGAGGGTGGAGGGGAGTTAACGAGCACCTCTTCTGGAGGGGCCTTTGGAAAAAAAAAACAAGAAAAACATAAAACATTAAACACACTGATATCTTCATCAGTTTGATAACTTGTTCAGGAAAGGGCACAGAAAGTAATGCACTGATGGAACAGGTAACAACGAAAAGATGAATAATCCAATCGAGGGGAGTTAAACTTCTTGTGATTTATCCTGCGTGGCGATGACCATGTCAATAAGTTACCTTCCCACCAAAATAATAATTACAATTATCTCCACAATTAAGAACATTCTTCTTCAAAGAAGGAAGTATAAACCGCAATGTCGAAAAAAGAACAAGTGGCAAAATGTATTTCAGCTTCGCAACACGATCTTGGGGTTTGCTGTGTTTGCACCCAGTGTGGTCACCCCAACTGCCGTAAAGTATTGAAGAGTGCTCACCTGTTGAAGGTCCTGCATGTAGTATGACCCCTCAACACCGTGCTGCTTCTGTTGTTGCTGGTCCAGCCCTTCAGTAACATGTTGTTTCTGTTGCTGTTGCAGCCTGTGATCACAATGAAGGCTCTGCTATTCCTGCAGCCCCTCAACACCGTGCTGCTTCTGTTGTTGCTGTTGCTCATTTCGACCCTGTTGACACTTAAGACCTTCAGACCCCGTATGACCCTTTATACTCCCGTAAATCCTTTAACCCCTTCGACATATATACCCGCAGATCATTTAGACCCGTTGAGACCCCATAGACCCATTTCTATCCTGTACAACCTTTACACCCTTTGAACTGCTTCAACCCCTTTAGAACCCTTTAAACACAAACCAATCAAACATCAAAATAGTCTTTTTGCAACACAGACTTCTCTTTTCAGCAGGTGATGTGCAAACTCTACCCACCCAGAGGGTGGGCACACTGTGCTAGTAACCTTATCTAATCGAAAACTACTTGGAAAAACTATCACGAAAATGAAATCAAACTCCTGGAAGTTGGACAACACAAAATAAAGCCTCCCCCCCTTCTCCCTTGCGAACCTGGTGTCCCTTGTCCTCAATGAGAATCATCATCGGACCAATCACATTCGTCGTCTCCATCCTCACAATGACATCCGTCATCGTCATCGTCACAATCGCATGTGTCATCGTCATCGGAACAAACACCTTCGTCATCGTCATCGTCACAATCACATCCGTCATTGTCGTCACAATCACATCCGTCATCGTCATCGTCATCGTCACAATCACATTCGTCGTCTCCATCCTCACAGTCACATTCGTCATCGTCGTCATCATGATCTTCCACATCCTCATCCTCCCCATCAGCCTCATCTTCTCCATCCACTTTCTTGTCCTTTCTGTGAACACACAAGAATCACCAGAACTTCGTTTGAGAGAACATTTCTCTGCATCGTGCAAATGTATCAGAGTACCACCAGGTATACAAACTCCAATAACAACATATTCATCAGTCGAGAGGTCCATCGGGATCATAGTTTGCCGTTCTTAATCTGAAGATCAATCATAAAATGAAGACTTGTGAAGAGGTTTACCGAAGCCGTTTGTTCCTCCATAAGTATATCGCCCAAAGCAAGTTGATGATAAGTGTCACCATGGAGATGATCCCGACAGCATGTTCAAATCTCTCCCACAGCGACATGAGGTCTCCAACGTCCATCGGGCCGACAACAGAACCTTCGCCAAAGATCTGTGGACACGGAAATAACAAGTTTAATAAATTAATGTGATTTCAATGAAAACAGGAATCAATATCCTTCATCACAATCCGTAAATGGGATCCTTTCAAACTGAAGTTGAAACCTGACGTTCTGACCCAAGGCCCACCAATTCGATCGAGCATTCCAGAACAGGTGTGGTTTCCTTGTAACGAGATGTAAATTCACACCGTCATCAAACCGTCATTATTTATTTAATATCACAATCTGCTCCCTTCCTATAACTTCATTTTCATACCAATCAATGGGATCTTTAACCCTTTACCCTCTATCAATCAGCGATGGTCTTTGTCTACGTTTCCCATTTACCTGGAAAGACTTCCTTATCGTCCACACTCCAGGACGCACTTGCAGGTGTGCCGGAAACATATCTTCTTGAAATTCTTCGAAAAAACTCAAGAGCACAACAAGGTACGTCCACATCGTAGCAGCGAATGCGGCGGAATGGTCTTAATGTAAACACACAATGCATCCCGACGATGGTCTTTGTGACGCTGCAAGCATTGTTGTCATGGTAACCGCGTTCGTCACTAAACAAACCCATTTCAGTTTTCATTGTGTCGTCATCCCATGTATAATATGTAATTATATAATGGTATGTAATATTTGTGTACAGGGTGGCCTGAAAGTCGTTTTATCCCTTCACAGTGAAGCATTCGTTCTTAAACTCTTAATATGCGGTTTTATTGTGCAGTACTGTACTTGCAATATAAATTAATCACTCATTCTATCTGTATGTGCTCCATCATTCTGATACAATGACTCATTGATTAAAAAGATGATTGTAACTATAAAACTTTAATATAGACATAAACAGAACCATTTGAAGGACATTGCCATAAAACAGACTAAAAAGAAAACCACAAACATTGCCGTTGTGCTCTCTCCAGGTGAAATTCACACAAAGTGAATGAGGTAAAGAAGAAAAACAGTCCACTAGACACCTATTTGAGATATTGAGATGAGATGCATTCAAGATATTGAGATGAGGACGAAGTATAACACATCTCCGAATACTTGAAGCAACATTTATCTATTCCATGGATCCGATGTTTTGTCGGCAAAAAGAGTTTTTCCACTCGCTTTGCTTATTTGTGCAAAAAAGAGGAATGCGAACTCATCTCACGATCACAGATGTTGATGAAGAGGATTCTACAACAACCTTTGGGGCTCCGCCTCAAACTCTGCAACCTCCAATTGGAGAGCTGAACACTGAACAGGCTCCTCCCACCGAGACCGTTGGGAGTTGATGACACATCAGTGGAGAACATCCAATTGGAATTGACCTTGTTGATCGGTGTCTCGTGGACTGTTTTTCTTCTTTACCTCATTCACTTTGTGTGAATTTCACCTGAAGAGAGCACACCGAAAAGCTTTGTGCTTTACTTTTTTAAAGACCTCAAAAGGGTGTGGATGGGGAAATTAACGGGGTTTGGTCGGCATTAGGGTTGTGTTTAGGAATCGAGCTTTAATGTTTTGATTTGGGTTTCCGCTATATTGGAGTACAAGCAAATACCACCCGTCACTTTAATGATTGGAATACCAAAGAGGGGAGGGAGAAAAAGAAGAGGGAAGAGGGAGAGAGGGGTGAAAGAGAGGGAGAGCGAGGAGATAGTTGGAAGGGGGAGCGAGGAAGGGTGGTGGAAGGAAAGACAGTGTGAGGAGAGAGGAAGGGAAGGCAGATGTGCGGTGGAGCATTAATTACCGCCGGGACGCGTCTGGAGCCAAGCTGGCCGGAGACAAACACCGCTCAGAGAAGTCCGGAGACAAACACCTTCCAGACATAACCACCGTCCGGATATGTCCAGAGACAGAGACAGAGACAGAGTTATGCCTTATGAACAAAAAACACACACACACACACACACACACACACACACACACACACACACACACACACACACACACACACACACACACACACACACACACACACACACACACACACACACACACACACACACACACGGAATTTCTAAAATTGTCAATTTTCATCTGATTCACTTGAAGATTGAAGAGGAGTTGCATATTTGGTCAATGAATTCAACCACCAATTATTTTTGAGGTCAAATTTGTTTTATGGATTTTGCAAGTATTTTGCACAATAGAGGTTTTGCGCAATTCTAAGTCACGGTCACGCTCGCCTACAGGTGTGACCTACAGCTCACATACTTTACCAAGTTGCAGAGGTAGACTCAATGGAGAAGCCTATTGATTTTGAGGTCAAAGATCATCTTGAGGTTAAATTTTTGAAATCGTCATTTTTCATCCGATTGACTTGAAATTGGAACAAGATTTGCATAAGCCTGCGTCACTGAATTAGAAAACCAACTATTTTTGTGGACCAAAGGTCAAAGCTCAACTCAAAGTCAAACTTTTAAAATCATCAATTTGTTTGAAAAATCGTAAATTTTCATATGATTGACTTGAAATTTGAACAAGATTTGCAAATTTCATCGCTGAATTTGGAAACCAACTATTTTTGAGGTCAAAAGGTCAAAGGTCAAACTTCTAAAATCATCAATTTCAGTCTGAAAAATCATCAGTTTTCATCTCATTGACCTGAACTTTGATTAAGAATGTGAATTTTAATCTTAATGAAATTGACAATGTCATGTATCCACGGGCACCTTTGGAGAGGAGGGGGTGGATTTTGCAAGTATCGTGCTCTGCACGACTTTTTCTCGTTACTCGCAAAATCGAAGATTTTTCAAGTATATTGGTTAGTCGATTTTGTTATTCTGTTAGATCGCCGAAATAGGTGACCCTTATTGTCAGTAATTCTGTCTGTTTGTTTATTTGGATGTTTGTTCGTTTGTCATCAGCATAATTGGTAGTAAACGTGGGCGGATTTTGACCAAACTCGGGTGGTAGGTACATCTTATGACCTCGTGCTTTGGATATTGTGATGGTTGCTAGGGACGCTTTGGTCCCCTAGCAACAACCGAAAAACCTTCAAAATCAGTACCGTTCACGCGAAATCAATTCCGAAAGCCATTATCCCACGTAGGGTTATGAAATTTGGCACAAATGATCTACAGGTGATGCTCTATCAAACATATTCCGTTTTTTGCGATATATGGAATACTTTATTCGCAGCGCCCCCTACAATTAGGGTATTCGCGAAAATTGCCGAAATTTGAAGGCCCCCGAGCGACCAGGTGAGTGCATCGATACGAATGAAACTTTGCAGGTTCATGGTACTCAATGAGTACTACAACTTTGCTTCAGGACATATTGACCGATTTCGCTTAGGTCAGGGGTCAAAGGTCAATTAGTGCAAAAATCGATAATATGCGAGAGCTGGAGGTGCCTTCGCGCCAAATGCTACTCCTCCTAGGGTTATGGTCGGATGGTTATGAAAATTCACACTAATCGTCTGGAATACATTGTGCACAAACGATCGAGCCGGATTTCCGATTTAGATATTTGTTCACCCACAGCACCCCCTCGAACTTTGGGGATTTCAGATTTCAATCCGCATTTTCGGTACTTTTCATTCAAATGGATACCGAGTAGTTATCAGTAGATGGAACTGGATGAGATTTGATATGCATAATCTTAAGGTGATTCCCTATCCACTGTAGGACATCCATTTTGCTCAATATCTTATAGTTTCCATGCTCGGCGACCCATCGCCGCCTCCCGGCTTGTCTGTTTGTTTGTCGCCTACAGGTCACAATTTTTAACCGATCTTCACGAAACTTCACTACATGGTAGAGTTTGTCATAAGGAAGAAGCGTATTGTTTTTGAGGTCAAAAGATCAACATACGTCAAAGGTCAACAACTGAGGTGAGATTACTAAAATGCGCAATTTACATTCGATTGGCTTGAAATTTGAAGAGGATATAAATTTCAGGTCACTGAATCTCCCTAACTTATCTAAGGAGTTTTAAGGTGCAACTCACTTTGTCTGCCAACAAGGGAAGCGTGACGACCAAGGAGCTTTCCAAATATGTCAGACATAAAGTGGTGGAGAAGCACTGTTCAGGAGAGGGTTATATGAAGATTTCAGTCACTCATTATCCCTCTGAGTACAGTGAACTCCATCATTAAGAAGTGAAAGACGTATTATACTCCTCAGACTCCACCCATATCAGGTCGCCCATCCGAACTCAGCAGCTGGGAAAGCAGGAAACTGGTTCGTGATGTCACTGTAAATCCAACAATGACTTTGAAAGATTGGCAAGGATCTACATCCGAGATGGGAGTCAGTGTTCATCAATTAACAACATCTCGTTCCCTTCACAAGACTGGCCTCTATGGACAGGTGATAATAAAGAAGCCATGGTTGAAAAAGATGCATCTAAAAGCTCTTATGGAGTTTGCAAAAAAGCATCTTAATGATACTGTAGGCATGTGGAGAAAGGTTTCATGGTCAGACGAGACATAAATTGAAAATTTTGGTCTAAATTCAAAGCAGTACATCTTTGCGCAAGACGAACACTTCACATGACACAGTTAACACCATCCCTACTGTCCAGCATGGTTGGGGCAGCATCATGCTATGGGGTTGCTTTTAATCATCAGGGACTGGCAAGCTTGTCAAGACAGAAGGAACAATGGACGGTGCAAAGTACAGGAGAATCCTTGATGAAAACCTGCTTGAGTCATCCATGAATCTGAAACTGGGTATGAGATTCACATTTCAGCAGGATAATGATCTGAAGCACACAGATAAAGCCACACTGGAGTGGTTGAATAAGAAAAAAATTAATGTTTTTGAGTGGCCCAGGCAAAGTCCTGACTTGAACCCGATTGAACATTAATGGCGAGACTTGAAGATTGCAGTCCATCGACGATCCCCATCAAACTTGGCAGAACGAGAGCAATTTTCACTTGAAGAATGGCCAAAGATGTCACCAGCTCACTGTGCAAAGCTGGTGGAGACCGACACAAAAACACTCATAGCAGTCATTGCTGTAAAAGGTGTTTCCACCAAGTACTGATGTAAGGGGTGAATGTTTTCGGAACCAGTGAATTTTGCTTTGTGCATGTTTTTTGCAGGTATTCCTGACATGTAACCTCCTTCAGCTACATAGTCCGTCGGTCAATGTAAAAAAAAACAAATTTTCATGTAGAATCTTGGCAACTGTGTTTAATTCCATCTAAATACATCACTGATCAGAAAAAAATGTTGTTGCCAGTTTTTCTCTGTGGTCCCAGGGTCATTTTTGGTACAAAATAAACTTTGGTGTGAAAAATGCGATATTTGACCAAAAATTTAGTTTCTTTAGTAAGTATACCGTGTGACCCCTTAAAATGATCAGGATGATCCAATCCACTCTGAGAGTGTGTTTCCATATCGTCATGAGTCCCTGTGTGTGAATATTGTGCAGTTAAATGCTAATAATGTATAATTCTTCACGACAAGTACCAGCACATGGAGTCTCAAAAAGATGAACATGTGAATTTCCAATGGACAAAGTGTCGCCTTAAGAATTTTGCAAACATCAGTCACTCCTATTGTGAACCAATGTGTCCCACTTCAAACCACATATATTTACACCTGAGTCCTTGCTCCTTACGTTACTCCTCTTCCTCATCTTGTCCAATTACAGTGGGTTGTGTGTTGTGACATTTGTCCTCATCTCCCGCGCAGTGGCAGAGTTCGGTGCAGACAAGATTGTGGTGTCTGCAAGAGCACCTTCCTGAGCATGTCCTGTCTGTGGATGCACAGCTGCATCGCGTCATCTGCAAAACTGCATCTGGAGATGGTTCTTCCTCGGTCAGCACTGGCACCAGTCGACCATCTTGCTGCTGCCATCCAAGCTCCAGAGGGTTGGGGATGACTGGGTCTAGGACCAGGTCCTGTGACCAAACACTCACCTGTACATGTGCTCGCCTGATATGCTCCAACCAAGCACCATGGGTAGGTGGTAGTTTGTCCACTCCTTCTTCAGGCTTCAGTAGTTTGAAGAGGTGCCACCTGAGGTCCTTCGCCTGGGTGATTTGGCGTCGTCTAGGACAGAATAGTGCGCACAACAACTCTTCACAGCACTTGACCACTTCAGCGGACAGTTCTGCTCCTCCTCCAAGCCCAGCCAGTGCAGCAAGTACCATGGGGCTTGATGGAAGGAATTCTGTGAAGCATCCCTTTTTGCCCTTTCCTTGTATGTGTCCAGTTGCATCACACCGGTCAGTGCGTACAAGTTGATTAAAGCAGATGCTTTAACTGGACCAAGTTGGTCACAGATTGGTTTCAGCATGACTTTGTGACGGCGCTCCCTGGTGCCCATGATTACTGCTGGCTCGATGCCCAGTTGTGGCACCCTGCGAAGAGCCAGGAGTAGGACATCAGTGTCTTGGGAGTATAGGTGGACTCTGAGTTCTGTTTCTGCAACTTCCACGGTCACCAGGTTCCCAGCAGTACTCATGTCGATGAGTTTTCGAGCCAGGTACAGAGTGAGTGAAACCTTTGTGTCATTGCTTGCGAGAAAAGTACCTTTGTCTCTGATGCAAGTTGAATCTTGTACTATGTAGGATAGGATTCCCTTTGACTTGCCTCTGCGCCGTTCTCTTGTGCCTTCCTTCAGTGAAGATACTTTGGTATAGTTATCAAAGATAACCCTCACTTGGTCATAGTCTCGAGCTTTTGAGTCGATGATCGTGATATATGATGTGCCAAGGTCACTGCAGTTATTGAAGTTCTTGACCGCCATCAACTCCTGCAAGACTGCCATTCCATCGACTATGAGACAGCACCCCTTCTCTTCGGTCCAGCAGGTGGATTACTGTGCTTTTGTCAGTTGTTGGGTGGATCGATCCATCTGGTTTCATCAACACCTGGTTTGTGTATGCAAACTCGTGAGTGCCAATCACTGCTTCCAAATCAATGTCCTCTCTTGATGACTGCGCTATCACCAGCATCCTGGCAAAGAGTGATGATGTTGCCTTCAGTATCAGCTTCGGAGCCAGCATTCAGTTTGATCTCTTTTGCAGATGCACTCCAAGACAGCAGTTTGACCTTTTTCATCTTGGACCATAGGTTTTCATTGCCAGTCAGACGTTCTTTAACGAATCTCAGATAGGCACCCATGCCAACCTGCTCTGTTGACAGGATGCTCTCTTTGGCATTGTTGGGTAGTATCTCCTTTGATAGGAGCTTGAACATGCAGCCGGTCATGGCCTGGGGATCAGGCTCAGTACTGGACCCCATGAAGATGTTGCATTGTGCTGGCACTGTTTTCAGCTGTGCAATAGCTCGTTCCTGGCGCCGAACTTTGGCCTGGGAGAGGCAATGGTGTTGATGTGCTATAACACTGTTCGATAGTGCAGCCAGTCTTTCGGTCTCTGCAGAGAGGCGTGCCAGCTCAGGGCCTGTGAGACAGAACTTGAGTAGAGTCTTTGGGTACGACCAAAGCACGACCCCCCCCTCCACAGGGCCCCCCCACAGACCAAAAAAATGCCAAATTTTCTCACATTTACACTCCAGCTTTGCTAGACATTCTGCTGAGCCTCAAGCAAGCCGCAGAAACGAATTTCCGGGTGCCTATTTTTCAAAATTTTCTGGGGGAGGACCCGCAGACCTCCCTCACGGACTTCGTGCCTTCGGCACTCGTGAGTGGGGCCCGACGCCCCCCCCTTGAAATTTCCTAGATCCACGACTGCAGCCCAGTATGTTACCTAAGATCATGAAATATCAGTTGTTCGTAGAAGTAGTGTAGTATTTTGTATTATTAAATTTTTAAACAATCTCACCATATTTTGACTCTGAGGGCACAAAATACCTAAACAAAAATTGGCAATATTTGTTTTCGTATTCTACTAGATAATTTGGATGAATTGAAATGCATTTAAATGCATTTGCCAAAAGTCTGGTTCCCCAAAAATTAAAAAATATTTTTACGTCAACTAAAAATTTTTTTCATACTTTTGCTCAGAAATCACCCCGTAACCAAATAGAACAACTGGCAACATGTTTTTTATGTCCTAAATACTATTTAGAGGAATGTAAATGCATTTGCCAAGATTATGTACAAAAATATGACAAGATTTAATTTTTTTACATTGACCGATCGACTAATAACAGTATTTAGTTTGATCTTTTCAGTTATGAATACAAAAGTTCATTTGGAAAAATTGTTTCTGCATTATTCGTAATTCTTTTAAATGTGGAATTATTGGTGGCGGGTGAATACTTTTGCAGACCTCTGTCGATATGTTTTAAAGGAGAAGAGATTTTAGCTTTATATTATTCACAGGAATTACAAAAGACAAAACTCACAATAAAATAAGAAAATGAAGCCCATCCCTCACCTTACATCGAAACCCAAACCCTAACAGCCCAAACCCAAACACGAACACCTCAAACCCATCCCTAACCCTCATATTAAAACCCAAACCCTAACACCCCAAACCCAAACCCTAACAACCCAAACCCAAACCCTAACACCCCAAACCCAAACCCTAACAGCCCAAACCCAAACACTAACACCCCAAACCCAACCCTAACCCTCATATTAAAACCCAAACCCTAACACCCCAAACCCAAACCCTAACAACCCAAACCCAAGCCCCAACACCCCAAACCCAACACTTACAGCCCAAACCCAAACACTAACACCCCAAACCCAACCCGAACCCTCATATTAAAACCCAAACCCTAACACCCCAAACCCAAACCCTAACAACCCAAACCCAAGCCTGAACACCCCAAACCCAACACTAACACTAACATTAAAACCCAAACCCTAATCCTCACACCCCAAACCCAATCCCAACCCTAACCTTTACACCCCAAACCCAACTGTTATCCCAAGATCATAAATCATTTTTACAGAATTTTTTTTTTTTTAATAACTCAACGAATGATTCTTTTTTGAAAGTTTAATAATTTTTTTTTCAAGTTGTTTAATAACAGTACAAGGTCAATACAGTCTTTCATCGCAAAGTTTTTTTTCTTTTCTTTTCTTCCAGTTCTGTCTTAAGAATGAAGTTTCAGTTCTTTCAAGTTTGAAGAAGTGGGAAGGAGGAGATATATTGTAAATTTGTCTCAAGAAATCTCAGGTCTTCCCAGCACTTTCTTGATATTGCTGAAAAAGAATAAATAAATACATTACATGTCAAATATCGAATTAAATAATGTATAATTTCATTAATAATTATTAATCACCTGAACTTACCACTCATCAAGCACCATCCAACCAAGAACGACAAGGATAGGTAGGTTGGGAACTCCAAAGGTCTCCAAGATAGAAACCACTTTTCGAGTCTCCAAAGGTAGGTCTCACATTTTGAGCCATCAAGGCAAAACTCTTTTCCTAATTTTCCCGAATTTTGTGGGTCACCAAGGCAGAACTCGTTTTGTGGGTCATCAAGGTGGAACTCGTTTTGTGGGTCATCAAGGTAGAACTCGTTTTGTGGGTCATCAAGGTAGAACTCGTTTTGTGGGTCATTAAGGTAGAACTCATATGCTGGGTCAAGGTGGAACTCGTTTTGTGGGTCTCTGCAAACATATCAGCAAAAGGAAGTGAAAACCACTCAACATCACCGTCATCATAATCTTCATCATTATCATGCCTTCCGACACAATCCTGGAAACACTGGACTCTCTCCATTGCTTTCTGCATCTCAGTTCAATTTTCCTTTTCTTTTGCCTTCAATTTCACATCTTGATTTTCTTCATCACAAAGTCCCACTGGGTTTTAATTAAAGTTTTTCAAACAATTAATTTGAATACAGTGAAAGTTGAATCATTGAAAAAAGCTGGACTTCCTACTAGTTGGTGAAGGAGACGTTTCGGCGAGAATCCACTCGCCTTGGTCACGGCAGATGAAGTGAGGAATAAGCTGGAAAATTGCCACGTGACATCCGACCTGCTTCGATTTAACGACCAACATTCATCGATTTAATCTATATATTACTGAAACTCTAATCTTGTATGTTTACATATATTTATATATGTATGTTCCCGAAATACAGCCAAAATGGTACAAGATAGCGCAAAATTTTAGGGCCACCTTACTCACCATTCGCCTGTGGTGTGCAGTATCAAGTTTCGTTCAAATCGGGCAACTTAAAAAATTAACAAATCAATTCCCGATTCAGTCAAGTACTCTTCAGGAGAATTTGATCAATACAAACAACCTCAGCGGTGTAGTTCGATGGAGCTATCTTTTGTTTTTCTTGAAATGATTTTTTCATCAACCACTGTCACAACGGGAACCCAATGATCATCATGGGTCATCTCGTTAATTTTAATGATCATCCAGTTGTACACACCGACTTGTATACGGTTACATTAACACTCGTGCCAGACTTTCACCAATTGGATGATCTGTTTGGTGCTTGTCTGGCTGAGAGTGCAACAAAACATTCGTTTGTTCCCAATACTTCTGAGACACAGACAGAATGGGACATGATAGGGGTGAAGAACATTTAGTTTATACAAAGTTTGAAATCATTTGTAATGTAAAGCAAGAATTTTGGCAACTTACATTCCAATGGGTAGGATGGTTTCATTCGAGAGGGTGGAGGGGAGTTAACGAGCACCTCTTCTGGAGGGGCCTTTGGAAAAAAAAAAACCATAAAACATTAAACACACTGATATCTTCATCAGTTTGATAACTTGTTCAGGAAAGGGCACAGAAGGGAATGCACTGATGGAACAGGTAACAAGGAAAAGATGAATAATCCAATCGAGGGGAGTTAAACTTCTTGTGATTTATCCTGCGTGGCGATGACCATGTAAATAAGTTACCTTCCCACCAAAATAATAATTACAATTATCTCCACAATTAAGAACATTCTTCTTCAAAGAAAGAAGCATTAACAGCAATGTCTATAAAAGAACAAGTGGCAAAATGTTTTTCAGCTTCACAACACGATCTTGGGGTTTGCTGTGTTTGCACCCAGTGTGGTCACCCCAACTGCCGTAAAGTATTGAAGAGTGCTCACCTCTTGAAGGTCCTGCATGTAGTATGACCCCTCAACACCGTGCTCCTTCTGTTGTTGCTGGTCCAGCCCTTCAGTTACATGTTGTTTCTGTTGCTGTTGCAGCCTGTGATCACAATGAAGGTTCTGCTATTCCTGCAGCCCCTCAACACCATGCTGCTTCTGTTGTTGCTGTTGCTCATTTCGACCCTGTTGACGCTTAAGACCTGTAGACCCCGCATGACCCTTTAAACTCCCGTAAATCCTTTGACCCCTTCGACATATATACCCGCAGATCATTTAGACCCGTTGAGACCCCATAGACCCATTTCTATCCTGTACAACCTTTACACCCTTTGAACTGCTTCGACCCCTTTAGAACCCTTCAAACACAAACCACTCAAACATCAAAATAGTCTTTTTGCAACACAGACTACTCTTTTCAGCAGGTGATGTGCAAACTCTACCCACCCAGAGGGTGGGCACACTGTGCTAGTAACCTTATCTAATCGAAAACTACTTGGAAAAACTATCACGAAAATGAAATCAAACTCCTGGAAGTTGGACAACACAAAATAAAGCCTCCCCCCCCTTCTCCCTTGCAAACCTGGTGTCCCTTGTCCTCAATGAGAATCGTCATCGGACGAATCACATTCGTCGTCTCCATCCTCACAATGACATCCGTCATCGTCATCGTCACAATCACATGTGTCATCGTCATCGGAACAAACACATTCGTCATCGTCATCGTCACAATCACATCCGTCATTGTCGTCACAATCACATCCGCAATCGTCATCGTCACAATCACATCCGTCGTCTCCATCCTCACAGTCACATTCGTCATCGTCGTCATCATGATCTTCCACGTCCTCATCCTCCCCATCAGCCTCATCTTCTCCATCCACTTTCTTGTCCTTTCTGTGAACACACAAGAATCACCAGAACTTCGTTTGAGAGAACATTTCTCTGCATCGTGCAAATGTATCAGAGTACCACCAGGTATACAAACTCCAATAACAACATATTCATCAGTCGAGAGGTCCATCGGGATCATAGTTTGCCGTTCTTAATATGAAGATCAATCATAAAATGAAGACTTGTGAAGAGGTTTACCGAAGCCGTTTGTTCCTCCATAAGTATATCGCCCAAAGCAAGTTGATGATAAGTGTCACCATGGAGATGATCCCGACAGCATGTTCAAATCTCCCCCACAGCGACACGAGGTCTCCAACGTCCATCGGGCCGACAACAGAACCTTCCCCAAAGATCTGTGGACACGGAAATAACAAGTTTAATAAATTAATGTGATTTCAATGAAAACAGGAATCAATATCCTTCATCACAATCCGTAAATGGGATCCTTTCAAACTGAAGTTGAAACCTGACGTTCTGACCCCAGGCCCACCAATTCGATCGAGCATTCCAGAACAGGTGTGGTTTCCTTGTAACGAGATGTAAGTTCACACCGTCATCAAACCGTCATTATTTATTTAATATCACAATCTGCTCCCTTCCTATAACTTCATTTTCATACCAATCAATGGGATCTTTAACCCTTTAACCTCTATCCATCAGCGATGGTCTTTCTCTACGTTTCCCATTTACCTGGTAAGACTTCCTTATCGTCCACACTCCAGGACGCACTTGCAGGTGTGCCGGAAACATATCTTCTTGAAATTCTTCGAAAAAACTCAAGAGCACAACAAGGTACGTCCACATCGTAGCAGCGAATGCGGCGGAATGGTCTTAATGTTCTCAAAGGTAAACACACAATGCTTCCCGACGATGGCCTTTGTGACGCTGCAAGCATTGTTGTCATGGTAACCGCGTTCGGTACTAAACAAACCCATTTCAGTTTTCATTGTGTCGTCATCCCATGTGTAATATGTAATTATATAATGGTATGTAATCTATTTTTACAGGGTGGCCTGAAAGTCGTTTTATCCCTTCACAGTGAAGCATTCGTTCTTAAACTCTTAATATGCCGGTTTTATTGTGCAGCACTGTACTTGCAATATAAATTAATCACTCATTCTATCTGTATGTGCTCCATCATTCTGATACAATGACTCATTGATTAAAAAGATGATTGTAACTATAAAACTTTAATATAGACATAAACAGAATCATTTGAAGGACATTGCCATAAAACAGACTAAAAAGAAAACCACAAACCTTTCCGTTGTGCTCTCTCCAGGTGAAATTCACACAAAGTGAATGAGGTAAAGAAGAAAAACAGTCCACTAGACACCTACTTGAGATATTGAGATGAGATGCATTCAAGATATTGAGATGAGGACGAAGTATGACACATCTCCGAATACTTGAAGCAACATTTATCTATTCCATGGATCCGATGTTTTGTCGGCAAAAAGAGTTTTTCCACTCGCGTTGCTTATTTGGGCAAAAAAAGAGGAACGCGAACTCATCTCACGATCACAGATGTTGATGAAGAGGATTCCACAACAACCTTTGGGGCTCCGCCTCAAACTCTGCAACCTCCAATTGGAGAGCTGAACACTGAACAGGCTCCTCCCACCGAGACCGTTGGGAGTTGATGACACATCAGTGGAGAACATCCAATTGGAATTGACCTTGTTGATCGGTGTCAAGTGGACTGTTTTTCTTCTTTACCTCATTCACTTTGTGTGAATTTCACCTGAAGGGAGCACACCGAAAAGCTTTGTGCTTTACTTTTTTAAAGACCTCAAAAGGGTGTGGATGGGGAAATTAACGGGGTTTGGTCGGCATTAGGGTTGGGTTTAGGAATCGAGCTTTAATGTTTTGATTTGGGTTTCCGCTATATTGGAGTACAAGCAAATACCACCCGTCACTTTGATGATTGGAATACCAAAGAGGGGAGGGAGAAAAAGAAGAGGGAAGAGGGAGAGAGGGGTGAAAGAGAGGGAGAGCGAGGAGATAGTTGGAAGGGGGAGCGAGGAAGGGTGGTGGAAGGAAAGACAGTGTGAGGAGAGAGGAAGGGAAGGCAGATGTGCGGTGCAGCATTAATTACCGCCGGGACGCGTCTGGAGCCAAGCTGGCCGGAGACAAACACCGCTCAGAGAAGTCAGGAGACAAACACCTTCCAGACATAACCACCGTCCGGATATGTCCAGAGACAGAGACAGAGACAGAGTTATGCCTTATGAACAAAACACACACACACACACACACACACACACACACACACACACACACACACACACACACACACACACACACACACACACACACACACACACACACACACACACACACACACACACACACACACACACACACACACACAGACCGAATTTCTAAAATTGTCAATTTTCATCTGATTCACTTGAAGATTGAAGAGGAGTTGCATATTGGGTCAATGAATTCAACCACCAATTATTTTTGAGGTCAAATTTGTTTTATGGATGTTGCAAGTATTTTGCACAATATAAATTTTGGGCAATTCTAAGTCACGGTCACGCTCGCCTACAGGTGTGACCTACAGCTCACAAACTTTACCAAGTTGCAGAGGTAGTCTCAATGGAGAAGCCTATTGATTTTGAGGTCAAAGGTCATCTTGAGGTTAAATTTTTGAAATCGTCATTTTTCATCCGATTGACTTGAAATTGGAACAAGATTTGCATAAGCCTGCGTCACTGAATTAGAAAACCAACTATTTTGGTGGACCAAAGGTCAAAGCTCAATTCAAAGTCAAACTTTTAAAATCATCAATTTGTTTGAAAAATCGTAAATTTTCATCTGATTGACTTGGAATTTGAACAAGATTTGCAAATTTCATCGCTGAATTTGGAAACCAACTATTTTTGAGGTCAAAAGGTCAAAGGTCAAACTTCTAAAATCATCAATTTCAGTCTGAAAAATCATCAGTTTTCATCTCATTGATCTGAACTTTGATTAAGAATGTGAATTTTAATCTTAATGAAATTGACAATGTCATGTATCCACGGGCACCTTTGGAGAGGAGGGGGTGGATTTTGCAAGTATCGTGCTCTGCATGACTTTTTCTCGTTACTCGCAAAATCGAAGATTTTTCAAGTATATTGGTTAGTCGATTTTGTTATTCTGTTAGATCGCCGAAATAGGTGACCCTTATTGTCAGTAATTTTGTCTGTTTGTTTATTTGGATGTTTGTTCGTTTGTCATCAGCATAATTGGTAGTAAACGTGGGCGGATTTTGACCAAACTCGGGTGGTAGGTACATCTTATGACCAAGTGCTTTGGAAATTGTGATGGTTGCTAGGGACGCTTTGGTCCCCTAGCAACAACCGAAAAACCTTCAAAATCGGTACCGTTCACGCGAAATCAATTCCGAAAGCCATTATCCCACATAGGGTTATGAAATTTGGCATGAATGATCTACAGGTGATGCTCTATCAAACATATTCCATTTTTTGCGATATATGGAATACTTTATTCGCAGCGCCCCCTACAATTAGGGTATTCGCCAAATTTGGCGAAATTTGAAGGCCCCCGAGCGACCAGGTGAGTGCATCGATACGAATGAAACTTTGCAGGTTCATGGTACTCAATGAGTACTACAACTTTGCTTCAGGACATATTGACCGATTTCGCTTAGGTCAGGGGTCAAAGGTCAATTAGTGCAAAAATCGATAATATGCGAGAGCTGGAGGTGCCTTCGCGCCAAATGCTACTCCTCCTAGGGTTATGGTCGGATGGTTATGAAAATTCACACTAATCGTCTGGAATACATTGTGCACAAACGATCGAGCCGGATTTTCGATTTAGATATTTGTTCACCCACAGCACCCCCTCGAACTTTGGGGATTTCAGATTTCAAACCGCATTTTCGGTACTTTTCATTCAAATGGATACCGAGTAGTTATCAGTAGATGGAACTGGATGAGATTTGATATGCATAATCTTAAGGTGATTCCCTATCCGCTGTATGACATCCATTTTGCTCAATATCTTATAGTTTCCATGCTCGGCGACCCATCGCCGCCTCCCGGCTTGTCTGTTTGTTTGTCGCCTACAGGTCACAATTTTTAACCGATCTTCACGAAACTTCACTACATGGTAGAGTTTGTCATAAGGAAGAAGCGTTTTGTTTTTGAGGTCAAAAGATCAACATACGTCAAAGGTCAACAACTGAGGTGAGATTACTAAAATGCGCAATTTACATTCGATTGGCTTGAAATTTGAAGAGGATATAAATTTCAGGTCACTGAATCTCCCTCACTTATCTAAGGAGTTTTAAGGTGCAACTCACTTTGTCTGCCAACAAGGCAAACGTGAAGACCAAGGAGCTTTCCAAATATCAGACATAAAGTGGTGGAGAAGCACTGTTCAGGAGAGGGTTATATGAAGTTTCAGTCACTCATTATCCCTCTGAGTACAGTGAACTCCATCATTAAGAAGTGAAAGACGTATCATACTACTCAGAGTCCACCCATATCAGGTCGCCCATCCGAACTCAGCAGCTGGGAAAGCAGGAAACTGGTTCGTGATGTCACTGTAAATCCAACAATGACTTTGAAAGATTGGCAAGGATCTATATCCGAGATGGGAGTCAGTGTTCATCAATTGACAACATCTCGTTCCCTTCACAAGACTGGCCTCTATGGACAGGTGATAATAAAGTAGCCATGATTGAAAAAGATGCATCTAAAAGCTCTTATGGAGTTTGCGAAAAAGCATCTTAATGATACTGTAGGCATGTGGAGAAAGGTTTCATGGTCAGACGAGACATAAATTGAAAATTTTGGTCTAAATTCAAAGCAGTACATCTTTGCGCAAGACGAACACTTCACATGACACAAATAACACCATCCCTACTGTCCAGCATGGTTGGGGCAGCATCATGCTATGGGGTTGCTTTTAATCATCAGGGACTGGCAAGCTTGTCAAGACAGAAGGAACAATGGACGGTGCAAAGTACAGGAGAATCCTCGATGAAAACCTGCTTGAGTCAGCCATGAATCTGAAACTGGGTATGAGATTCACATTTCAGCAGGATAATGATCTGAAGCACACAGATAAAGCCACACTGGAGTGGTTGAATAAGAAAAAAATGAATGTTCTTGAGTGGCCCAGGCAAAGTCCTGACTTGAACCCGATTGAACATTAATGGCAAGACTTGAAGATTGCAGTCCATCGACGATCCCCATCAAACTTGGCAGAACTAGAGCAATTTTCACTTGAAGAATGGCCAAAGATGTCACCAGCTCACTGTGCAAAGCTGGTGGAGACCGACACAAAAACACTCATAGCAGTCATTGCTGTAAAAGGTGTTTCCACCAAGTACTGATGTAAGGGGTGAATGCTTTCGGAACCAGTGAATTTTGCTTTGTGCATGTTTTTTGCAGGTATTCCTGACATGTAACCTCCTTCAGCTCTATAGTCCGTCGGTCAATGTAAAAAAAAACAAATTTTCATGTAGAATCTTGGCAACTGTGTTTAATTCCATCTAAATACATCACTGATCAGAAAAAAATGTTGTTGCCAGTTTGTCTGTGTGGTCCCAGGGTCATTTTTGGTACAAAATAAACTTTGGTGTGAAAAATGTGATATTTGACCAAAAATTTAGTTTCTTTAGTAAGTATACCGTGTGACCCCTTAAAATGATCAGGATGATCCAATCCACTCTGAGAGTGTGTTTCCATATCGTCATGAGTCCCTGTGTGTGAATATTGTGCAGTTAAATGCTAATAATGTATAATTCTTCACGACAAGTACCAGCACATGGAGTCTCAAAAAGATGAACATGTGAATTTCCAATGGACAAAGTGTCGCCTTAAGAATTTTGCAAACATCAGTCACTCCTATTGTGAACCAATGTGTCCCACTTCAAACCACATATATTTACACCTGAGTCCTTGCTCCTTACGTTACTCCTCTTCCTCATCTTGTCCAATTACAGTGGGTTGTGTGTTGTGACATTTGTCCTCATCTCCCGCGCAGTGGCAGAGTTCGGTGCAGACAAGATTGTGGTGTCTGCAAGAGCACCTTCCTGAGCATGTCCTGTCTGTGGATGCACAGCTGCATCGCGTCATCTGCAAAACTGCATCTGGAGATGGTTCTTCCTCGGTCAGCACTGGCACCAGTCGACCATCTTGCTGCTGCCATCCAAGCTCCAGAGGGTTGGGGATGACTGGGTCTAGGACCAGGTCCTGTGACCAAACACTCACCTGTACATGTGCTCGCCTGATATGCTCCAACCAAGCACCATGGGTAGGTGGTAGTTTGTCCACTCCTTGTTCAGGCTTCAGTAGTTTGAAGAGTTGCCACCTGAGGTCCTTCGCCTGGGTGATGTGGAGTCGTCTAGGACAGAATAGTGCGCACAACAACTCTTCACAGCACTTGACCACTTCAGCGGACGGTTCTGCTCCTTCTCCAAGCCCAGCCAGTGCAGCAAGTACCATGGGGCTTGATGGAAGGAATTCTGTGAAGCATCCCTTTTGCCCTTTCCTTGTATGTGTCCAGTTGTATTGCACCGGTCAGTGCGTGCCAGTTGATTAAAGCAGATGCTTTAACTGGACCAAGTTGGTCACAGATTGGTTTCAGCATGACTTTGTGACGGCGCTCCCTGGTGCCCATGATTACTGCTGGTTCGATTCCCAGTTGTGGCACCCTGCGAAGAGCCAGGAGTAGGACATCAGTGTCTTGGGAGTAGAGGTGGACTCTGAGTCCTGTTTCTGCAACTTCCACTGCATGTAGAATCATGAGAGTGTCTGCCTCTTCATGTGTGCTCACACCTGTAGAGAAAGGGCAGTCGGAATTTGTCACGACACCACTGCATGCCACGGTCAACAGGTTCCCAGCAGTACTCATGTCGATGAGTTTTTGAGCCAGGTACAGAGTGAGTGAATCCTTTGTGTCGTTGCTTGCGAGAAAAGTACCTTTGTCTCTGATGCAAGTTGAACCTTGTACTATGTTGGATCGGATTCCTTTTGACTTGTCTCTGCGCCGTTCTCTTGTGCCTTCCTTCAGTGAAGATACTTTGGTATAGTTATTAAAGATCACCCTAACTTGGTCATAGCCTCGAGCTTTTGAGTCGATGATCTTGATATATGATGTGCCAAGGTCACTGCAGTTATTGAAGTTCTTGACCGCCATCAACTCCTGCAAGACTGCCATTCCATCGACTATGAGACAGCACCCCTTCTCTTCGGTCCAGCAGGTGGATTACTGTGCTTTTGTCAGTTGTTGGGTGGATCGATCCATCTGGTTTCATCAACACCCGGTTTGTGTATGCAAACTCGTGAGTGCCAATCACTGCTTCCAAATCAATGTCCTCTCTTGATGACCGCGCTATCACCAGCATCCTGGCAAAGAGTGATGATGTTGCCTTCAGTATCAGCTTCGGAGCCAGCATTCAGTTTGATCTCTTTTGCAGATGCACTCCAAGACAGCAGTTTGACCTTTGTCATCTTGGACCATAGATTTTCATTGCCAGTCAGACGTTCTTTAACGAATCTCAGATAGGCACCCATGCCAACCTGCTCTGCCGACAGGATGCTCTCTTTGGCATTGTTGGGTAGTATCTCCTTTGATAGGAGCTTGAACATGCAGCTGGTCATGGCCTGGGGATCAGGCTCAGTACTGGACCCCATGAAGATGTTGCATTGTGCTGGCACCGTCTTCAGCTGTGCAATAGCTCGTTCCTGGCGACGAACTTTGGCCTGGGAGAGGCAGTGGTGTTGATGTGCTATAACACTGTTCGATAGTGCAGCCAGTCTTTCGGTCTCTGCAGAGAGGCGTGCCAGCTCAGGGCCTGTGAGACAGAACTTGAGTAGAGTCTTTGGGTACGACCAAAGCACGACCCCCCCCCACAGGGCCCCCCCACAGACTAAAAAAATGCCAAATTTTCTCACATATACACTCCAGCTTTGCTAGACATTCTGCTGAGCCTCAAGCAAGCCGCAGAAACGAATTTCCGGGTGCCTATTTTTCAAAATTTCATGGGGGAGGACCCCCAGACCTCCCCCACGGACTTCGTGCCTTCGGCACTCGTGAGTCGGGCCCGATGCCCCCCCCTTGAAATTTCCTAGATCCACGACTGCAGCCCAGTATGTTACCTAAAATCATAAAATATCAGTTGTTCGTAGAATTAGTGTAGTATTTTGTATTATTAAATTTTTAAACAATCGAACCATATTTTGACTCTGAGGGCACAAAATACCTAAACAAAAATTGGCAATATTTGTTTTCGTATTTTACTAGATAATTTGGATGAATTGAAATGCATTTAAATGCATTTGCCAAATGTCTGGCTCCCCTAAAATTTAAAAATATTTTTACGGCAACTAAAATTTTTTTTCATACTTTTGCTCAGAAATCACCCCGTAACCAAACAGAAAAACTGGCAACATGTTTTTTTTATGTCCTAAATACTATTTAGAGGAATGTAAATGCATTTGCCAAGATTATATACAAAAATATGACAAGATTTAATTTTTTTACATTGACCGATGGACTCATAACAGTATTTAGTTTGATATTTTCAGTTATGAATACAAAAGTTCATTTGGAAAAATTGTTTCTGCATTATTCGTAATCCTTTTAAATGTGGAAGTATTGGTAGCGGGTGAATACTTTTGCAGACCTCTGTCGATATGTTTTAAAGGAGAAGAGATTTTAGCTTTATATTATTCACAGGAATTACAAAAGACAAAACTCACAATAAAATAAGAAAATGAAGCCCATCCCTCACCTTACATCGAAACCCAAACCCTAACAGCCCAAACCCAAACACGAACACCTCAAACCCATCCCTAACCCTCATATTAAAACCCAAACCCTAACACCCCAAACCCAAACCCTAACAACCCAAACCCAAACCATAACACCCCAAACCCAAACCCTAACAGCCCAAACCCAAACACTAACACCCCAAACCCAACCCTAACCCTCATATTAAAACCCAAACCCTAACACCCCAAACCCAAACCCTAACAACCCAAACCCAAACCATAACACCCCAAACCCAAACCCTAACAGCCCAAACCCAAACACTAACACCCCAAACCCAACCCGAACCCTCATATTAAAACCCAAACCCTAACACCCCAAACCTAAACCCTAACAACCCAAACCCAAGCCTGAACACCCCAAACCCAACACTAACCCTAACATTAAAACCCAAACCCTAATCCTCACACCCCAAACCCAATCCCAACCCTAACCTTTACACCCCAAACCCAACTCTAATCCCAAGATCATAAATCATTTTTGCACAATTTTTTTTTAAACAACTCAACGAATGATTCTTTTTTTAAAGTTTAATAATTTTTTTTCAAGTCGTTCAATAACAGTACACGGTCAATACAGTCTTTCAAGTCAAAGTTTTTTTTTAATTTTCTTTTCTTCCGGTTCTGTCTTAAGAATGAAGTTTCAGTTCTTTCAAGTTTGAAGAAGTGGAAAGGAGGAGATATATTGTAAATTTGTCTCAAGAAATCTCAGGTCTTCCCAGCACTCTCTTGATATTGCTGAAAAAAAAAAAATACATTACATGTCAAATATCGAATTAAGTAATATATAATTTCATTAATAATTATTAATTACCTGAACTTACCACTCATCAAGCACCATCCAACCAAGAACGACAAGGATAGGTAGGTTGGGAACTCCAAAGGTCTCCAAGATAGAAACCACTTTTCGAGTCTCCAAAGGGAGGTCTCAAATTTTGAGCCATCAAGGCAAAACTCTTTTCCTCATTTTCCCGAATTTTGTGGGTCATCAAGGTAGAACTCGTTTTGTGGGTCATCAAGGTGGAACTCGTTTTGTGGGTCATCAAGGTGGAACTCGTTTTGTGGGTCATCAAGGTAGAACTCGTTTTGTGGGTCATCAAGGTAGAACTCGTTTTGTGGTTCATTAAGGTAGAACTCATATGCTGGGTCAAGGTGGAACTCGTTTTGTGGGTCTCTGCAAACATATCAGCAAAAGGAAGTGAAAACCACTCAACATCACCGTCATCATAATCTTCATCATTATCATGCCTTCCGACACAATCCTGGAAACACTGTACTCTCTCCATTGCTTTCTGCATCTCAGTTCAATTTTCCTTTTCTTTTGCCTTCAATTTCACATCTTGATTTTCTTCATCACAAAGTCCCACTGGGTTTTAATTAAAGTTTTTCAAACAATTAATTTGAATACAGTGAAAGTTTATCATTGAAAAAGCTGGACTTCCTACTCGTTGGTGAAGGAGACGTTTCGGCGAGAATCCACTCGCCTTGGTCACGGCAGATGAAGTGAGGAAGAAGCTGGAAAATTGCCACGTGACATCCGACCTGCTTCGATTTAACGACGAACATTCATCGATTTAATCTATATATTACTGAAACTCTCATCTTGTATGTTTACATATATTTATATATGTATGTTCCCGAAATACAGCCAAAACGGTACAAGATAGCGCAAAAATTTTAGGGCCACCTTACTCACCATTCTCCTGCGGTGTGCAGTATCAAGTTTCGTTCAAATCGGGCAACAAAAAAAATAACAATACAATTCCCGATTCAGTCAAGTACTCTTCCGGAGAATTTGATCAATACAAACAACCTCAGCGGTATAGTTCGATGGAGCTATCTTTTATTTTTCTTGAAATGATTTTTTCATCAACCGCTGTCACAATGGGAACCCAATGATCATCATGGGTCATCTCGTTAATTTTAATGATCATCCAGTTGTACACACCGACTTGTATACGGTTACATTAACACTCGTGCCAGACTTTCACCAATTGGATGATCTGTTTGGTGCTTGTCTGGCTGAAAGTGCAGCAAAACATTCGTTTGTTCCCAACGCTTCTGAGACACAGACAGAATGGGACATGATAGGGGTGAAGAACATTTAGTTTATGCAAAGTTTGAAATCATTTGTAATGTAAAGCAAGAATTTTGGCAACTTACATTCCAACGGGTAGGATGGTTTCATTCGAGAGGGTGGAGGGGAGTTAACGAGCACCTCTTCTGGAGGGGCCTTTGGAAAAAAAAAAAACAAGAAAAACATAAAACATTAAACACACTGATATCTTCATCAGTTTGATAACTTGTTCAGGAAAGGGCACAGAAAGTAATGCACTGATGGAACAGGTAACAACGAAAAGATGAATAATCCAATCGAGGGGAGTTAAACTTCTTGTGATTTATCCTGCGTGGCGATGACCATGTCAATAAGTTACCTTCCCACCAAAATAATAATTACAATTATCTCCACAATTAAGAACATTCTTCTTCAAAGAAGGAAGTATAAACCGCAATGTCGAAAAAAGAACAAGTGGCAAAATGTATTTCAGCTTCGCAACACGATCTTGGGGTTTGCTGTGTTTGCACCCAGTGTGGTCACCCCAACTGCCGTAAAGTATTGAAGAGTGCTCACCTGTTGAAGGTCCTGCATGTAGTATGACCCCTCAACACCGTGCTGCTTCTGTTGTTGCTGGTCCAGCCCTTCAGTAACATGTTGTTTCTGTTGCTGTTGCAGCCTGTGATCACAATGAAGGCTCTGCTATTCCTGCAGCCCCTCAACACCGTGCTGCTTCTGTTGTTGCTGTTGCTCATTTCGACCCTGTTGACACTTAAGACCTTCAGACCCCGTATGACCCTTTATACTCCCGTAAATCCTTTAACCCCTTCGACATATATACCCGCAGATCATTTAGACCCGTTGAGACCCCATAGACCCATTTCTATCCTGTACAACCTTTACACCCTTTGAACTGCTTCAACCCCTTTAGAACCCTTTAAACACAAACCAATCAAACATCAAAATAGTCTTTTTACAACACAGACTTCTCTTTTCAGCAGGTGATGTGCAAACTCTACCCACCCAGAGGGTGGGCACACTGTGCTAGTAACCTTATCTAATCGAAAACTACTTGGAAAAACTATCACGAAAATGAAATCAAACTCCTGGAAGTTGGACAACACAAAATAAAGCCTCCCCCCCCTTCTCCCTTGCGAACCTGGTGTCCCTTGTCCTCAATGAGAATCGTCATCGGACCAATCACATTCGTCGTCTCCATCCTCACAATGACATCCGTCATCGTCATCGTCACAATCACATGTGTCATCGTCATCGGAACAAACACATTCGTCATCGTCATCGTCACAATCACATCCGTCATTGTCGTCACAGTCACATCCGTCATCGTCATCGTCACAATCACATTCGTCGTCTCCATCCTCACAGTCACATTCGTCATCGTCGTCATCATGATCTTCCACATCCTCATCCTCCCCATCAGCCTCATCTTCTCCATCCACTTTCTTGTCCTTTCTGTGAACACACAAGAATCACCAGAACTTCGTTTGAGAGAACATTTCTCTGCATCGTGCAAATGTATCAGAGTACCACCAGGTATACAAACTCCAATAACAACATATTCATCAGTCGAGAGGTCCATCGGGATCATAGTTTGCCGTTCTTAATCTGAAGATCAATCATAAAATGAAGACTTGTGAAGAGGTTTACCGAAGCCGTTTGTTCCTCCATAAGTATATCGCCCAAAGCAAGTTGATGATAAGTGTCACCATGGAGATGATCCCGACAGCATGTTCAAATCTCTCCCACAGCGACATGAGGTCTCCAACGTCCATCGGGCCGACAACAGAACCTTCCCCAAAGATCTGTGGACACGGAAATAACAAGTTTAATAAATTAATGTGATTTCAATGAAAACAGGAATCAATATCCTTCATCACAATCCGTAAATGGGATCCTTTCAAACTGAAGTTGAAACCTGACGTTCTGACCCAAGGCCCACCAATTCGATCGAGCATTCCAGAACAGGTGTGGTTTCCTTGTAACGAGATGTAAATTCACACCGTCATCAAACCGTCATTATTTAATTAATATCACAATCTGCTCCCTTCCTATAACTTCATTTTCATACCAATCAATGGGATCTTTAACCCTTTACCCTCTATCAATCAGCGATGGTCTTTCTCTACGTTTCCCATTTACCTGGTAAGACTTCCTTATCGTCCACACTCCAGGACGCACTTGCAGGTGTGCCGGAAACATATCTTCTTGAAATTCTTCGAAAAAACTCAAGAGCACAACAAGGTACGTCCACATCGTAGCAGCGAATGCGGCGGAATGGTCTAAATGTAAACACACAATGCATCCCGACGATGGTCTTTGTGACGCTGCAAGCATTGTTGTCATGGTAACCGCGTTCGTCACTAAACAAACTCATTTCAGTTTTCATTGTGTCGTCATCCCATGTATAATATGTAATTATATAATGGTATGTAATATTTGTGTACAGGGTGGCCTGAAAGTCGTTTTATCCCTTCACAGTGAAGCATTCGTTCTTAAACTCTTAATATGCGGTTTTATTGTGCAGTACTGTACTTGCAATATAAATTAATCACTCATTCTATCTGTATGTGCTCCATCATTCTGATACAATGACTCATTGATTAAAAAGATGATTGTAACTATAAAACTTTAATATAGACATAAACAGAACCATTTGAAGGACATTGCCATAAAACAGACTAAAAAGAAAACCACAAACATTGCCGTTGTGCTCTCTCCAGGTGAAATTCACACAAAGTGAATGAGGTAAAGAAGAAAAACAGTCCACTAGACACCTATTTGAGATATTGAGATGAGATGCATTCAAGATATTGAGATGAGGACGAAGTATAACACATCTCCGAATACTTGAAGCAACATTTATCTATTCCATGGATCCGATGTTTTGTCGGCAAAAAGAGTTTTTCCACTCGCTTTGCTTATTTGTGCAAAAAAAGAGGAATGCGAACTCATCTCACGATCACAGATGTTGATGAAGAGGATTCTACAACAACCTTTGGGGCTCCGCCTCAAACTCTGCAACCTCCAATTGGAGAGCTGAACACTGAACAGGCTCCTCCCACCGAGACCGTTGGGAGTTGATGACACATCAGTGGAGAACATCCAATTGGAATTGACCTTGTTGATCGGTGTCTAGTGGACTGTTTTTCTTCTTTACCTCATTCACTTTGTGTGAATTTCACCTGAAGAGAGCACACCGAAAAGCTTTGTGCTTTACTTTTTTAAAGACCTCAAAAGGGTGTGGATGGGGAAATTAACGGGGTTTGGTCGGCATTAGGGTTGTGTTTAGGAATCGAGCTTTAATGTTTTGATTTGGGTTTCCGCTATATTGGAGTACAAGCAAATACCACCCGTCACTTTAATGATTGGAATACCAAAGAGGGGAGGGAGAAAAAGAAGAGGGAAGAGGGAGAGAGGGGTGAAAGAGAGGGAGAGCGAGGAGATAGTTGGAAGGGGGAGCGAGGAAGGGTGGTGGAAGGAAAGACAGTGTGAGGAGAGAGGAAGGGAAGGCAGATGTGCGGTGGAGCATTAATTACCGCCGGGACGCGTCTGGAGCCAAGCTGGCCGGAGACAAACACCGCTCAGAGAAGTCCGGAGACAAACACCTTCCAGACATAACCACCGTCCGGATATGTCCAGAGACAGAGACAGAGACAGAGTTATGCCTTATGAACAAAAAACACACACACACACACACACACACACACACACACACACACACACACACACACACACACACACACACACACACACACACACACACACACACACACACACACACACACACACACACACACACACACACACACGGAATTTCTAAAATTGTCAATTTTCATCTGATTCACTTGAAAATTGAAGAGGATTTGCTTATTTGGTCAATGAATTCAACCACCAATTATTTATTTTCGAGGTCACCATGAGCCAAAAGGACAACATAGACCGAATTTCTAAAATTGTCAATTTTCATCTGATTCACTTGAAGATTGAAGAGGAGTTGCATATTTGGTCAATGAATTCAACCACCAATTATTTTTGAGGTCAAATTTGTTTTATGGATTTTGCAAGTATTTTGCACAATAGAGGTTTTGCGCAATTCTAAGTCACGGTCACGCTCGCCTACAGGTGTGACCTACAGCTCACAAACTTTACCAAGTTGCAGAGGTAGACTCAATGGAGAAGCCTATTGATTTTGAGGTCAAAGATCATCTTGAGGTTAAATTTTTGAAATCGTCATTTTTCATCCGATTGACTTGAAATTGGAACAAGATTTGCATAAGCCTGCGTCACTGAATTAGAAAACCAACTATTTTTGTGGACCAAAGGTCAAAGCTCAACTCAAAGTCAAACTTTTAAAATCATCAATTTGTTTGAAAAATCGTAAATTTTCATATGATTGACTTGAAATTTGAACAAGATTTGCAAATTTCATCGCTGAATTTGGAAACCAACTATTTTTGAGGTCAAAAGGTCAAAGGTCAAACTTCTAAAATCATCAATTTCAGTCTGAAAAATCATCAGTTTTCATCTCATTGACCTGAACTTTGATTAAGAATGTGAATTTTAATCTTAATGAAATTGACAATGTCATGTATCCACGGGCACCTTTGGAGAGGAGGGGGTGGATTTTGCAAGTATCGTGCTCTGCACGACTTTTTCTCGTTACTCGCAAAATCGAAGATTTTTCAAGTATATTGGTTAGTCGATTTTGTTATTCTGTTAGATCGCCGAAATAGGTGACCCTTATTGTCAGTAATTCTGTCTGTTTGTTTATTTGGATGTTTGTTCGTTTGTCATCAGCATAATTGGTAGTAAACGTGGGCGGATTTTGACCAAACTCGGGTGGTAGGTACATCTTATGACCTAGTGCTTTGGAAATTGTGATGGTTGCTAGGGACGCTTTGGTCCCCTAGCAACAACCGAAAAACCTTCAAAATCAGTACCGTTCACGCAAAATCAATTCCGAAAGCCATTTTCCCACGTAGGGTTATGAAATTTGGCATGAATGATCTACTGGTGATGCTCTATCAAACTTATTCCGTTTTTTGCGATATATGGAATACTTTATTCGCAGCGCCCCCTACAATTAGGGTATTCGCCAAATTTGGCGAAATTTGAAGGCCCCCGAGCGACCAGGTGAGTGCATCGATACGAATGAAACTTTGCAGGTTCATGGTACTCAATGAGTACTACAACTATGCTTCAGGACATATTGACCGATTTCGCTTAGGTCAGGGGTCAAAGGTCAATTAGTGCAAAAATCGATAATATGCGAGAGCTGGAGGTGCCTTCGCGCCAAATGCTACTCCTCCTAGGGTTATGGTCGGATGGTTATGAAAATTCACACTAATCGTCTGGAATACATTGTGCACAAACAATCGAGCCGGATTTTCGATTTAGATATTTGTTCACCCACAGCACCCCATCGAACTTTGGAGATTTCCGATTTCAAACCGCATTTTCGGTACTTTTCATTCAAATGGATACCGAGTAGTTATCAGTAGATGGAACTGGATGAGATTTGATATGCATAATCTTAAGGTGATTCCCTATCCGCTGTATGACATCCATTTTGCTCAATATCTTATAGTTTCCATGCTCGGCGACCCATCGCCGCCTCCCGGCTTGTCTGTTTGTTTGTCGCCTACAGGTCACAATTTTTAACCGATCTTCACGAAACTTCACTACATGGTAGAGTTTGTCATAAGGAAGAAGCGTATTGTTTTTGAGGTCAAAAGATCAACATACGTCAAAGGTCAACAACTGAGGTGAGATTACTAAAATGCGCAATTTACATTCGATTGGGTTGAAATTTGAAGAGGATATAAATTTCAGGTCACTGAATCTCCCTAACTTATCTAAGGAGTTTTAAGGTGCAACTCACTTTGTCTGCCAACAAGGCAAGCGTGACGACCAAGGAGCTTTCCAAATAAGTCAGACATAAAGTGGTGGAGAAGCACTGTTCAGGAGAGGGTTATATGAAGATTTCAGTCACTCATTATCCCTCTGAGTACAGTGAACTCCATCATTAAGAAGTGAAAGACGTATCATACTACTCAGAGTCCACCCATATCAGGTCGCCCATCCGAACTCAGCAGCTGGGAAAGCAGGAAACTGGTTCGTGATGTCACTGTAAATCCAACAATGACTTTGAAAGATCGGCAAGGATCTATATCCGAGATGGGAGTCAGTGTTCATCAATTAACAACATCTCGTTCCCTTCACAAGACTGGCCTCTATGGACAGGTGATAATAAAGTAGCCATGATTGAAAAAGATGCATCTAAAAGCTCTTATGGAGTTTGCGAAAAAGCATCTTAATGATACTGTAGGCATGTGGAGAAAGGTTTCATGGTCAGACGAGACATAAATTGAAAATTTTGGTCTAAATTCAAAGCAGTACATCTTTGCGCAAGACGAACACTTCACATGACACAGTTAACACCATCCCTACTGTCCAGCATGGTTGGGGCAGCATCATGCTATGGGGTTGCTTTTAATCATCAGGGACTGGCAAGCTTGTCAAGACAGAAGGAACAATGGACGGTGCAAAGTACAGGAGAATCCTCGATGAAAACCTGCTTGAGTCAGCCATGAATCTGAAACTGGGTATGAGATTCACATTTCAGCAGGATAATGATCTGAAGCACACAGATAAAGCCACACTGGAGTGGTTGAATAAGAAAAAAATGAATGTTCTTGAGTGGCCCAGGCAAAGTCCTGACTTGAACCCGATTGAACATTAATGGCAAGACTTGAAGATTGCAGTCCATCGACGATCCCCATCAAACTTGGCAGAACGAGAGCAATTTTCACTTGAAGAATGGCCAAAGATGTCACCAGCTCACTGTGCAAAGCTGGTGGAGACCGACACAAAAACACTCATAGCAGTCATTGCTGTAAAAGGTGTTTCCACCAAGTACTGATGTAAGGGGTGAATGTTTTCGGAACCAGTGAATTTTGCTTTGTGCATGTTTTTTGCAGGTATTCCTGACATGTAACCTCCTTCAGCTACATAGTCCGTCGGTCAATGTAAAAAAAAAAACAAATTTTCATGTAGAATCTTGGCAACTGTGTTTAATTCCATCTAAATACATCACTGATCAGAAAAAAATGTTGTTGCCAGTTTGTCTGTGTGGTCCCAGGGTCATTTTTGGTACAAAATAAACTTTGGTGTGAAAAATGCGATAATATTTGACCAAAAATTTAGTTTCTTTAGTAAGTATACCGTGTGACCCCTTAAAATGATCAGGATGATCCAATCCACTCTGAGAGTGTGTTTCCATATCGTCATGAGTCCCTGTGTGTGAATATTGTGCAGTTAAATGCTAATAATGTATAATTCTTCACGACAAGTACCAGCACATGGAGTCTCAAAAAGATGAACATGTGAATTTCCAATGGACAAAGTGTCGCCTTAAGAATTTTGCAAACATCAGTCACTCCTATTGTGAACCAATGTGTCCCACTTCAAACCACATATATTTACACCTGAGTCCTTGCTCCTTACGTTACTCCTCTTCCTCATCTTGTCCAATTACAGTGGGTTGTGTGTTGTGACATTTGTCCTCATCTCCCGCGCAGTGGCAGAGTTCGGTGCAGACAAGATTGTGGTGTCTGCAAGAGCACCTTCCTGAGCATGTCCTGTCTGTGGATGCACAGCTGCATCGCGTCATCTGCAAAACTGCATCTGGAGATGGTTCTTCCTCGGTCAGCACTGGCACCAGTCGACCATCTTGCTGCTGCCATCCAAGCTCCAGAGGGTTGGGGATGACTGGGTCTAGGACCAGGTCCTGTGACCAAACACTCACCTGTACATGTGCTCGCCTGATATGCTCCAACCAAGCACCATGGGTAGGTGGTAGTTTGTCCACTCCTTGTTCAGGCTTCAGTAGTTTGAAGAGGTGCCACCTGAGGTCCTTCACCTGGGTGATGTGGAGTCGTCTAGGACAGAATAGTGCGCACAACAACTCTTCACAGCACTTGACCACTTCAGCGGACGGTTCTGCTCCTTCTCCAAGCCCAGCCAGTGCAGCAAGTACCATGGGGCTTGATGGAAGGAATTCTGTGAAGCATCCCTTTTTGCCCTTTCCTTGTATGTGTCCAGTTGTATTGCACCGGTCAGTGCGTGCCAGTTGATTAAAGCAGATGCTTTAACTGGACCAAGTTGGTCACAGATTGGTTTCAGCATGACTTTGTGACGGCGCTCATTGGTGCCCATGATTACTGCTGGTTCGATGCCCAGTTGTGGCACCCTGCGAAGAGCCAGGAGGAGGACATCAGCGTCTTGGGAGTAGAGGTGGACTCTGAGTCCTGTTTCTGCAACTTCCACCGCATGTAGAATCATGAGAGTGTCTGCCTCTTCATGTGTGCTCACACCTGTAGAGACAGGGCAGTCGGAGTTTGTCACGACACCACTGCATGTCACGGTCACCAGGTTCCCAGCAGTACTCATGTCGATGAGTTTTTGAGCCAGGTACAGAGTGAGTGAATCCTTTGGGTCGTTGCTTGCGAGAAAAGTACCTTTGTCTCTGATGCAAGTAGAATCTTGTACTATGTAGGATCGGATTTCCTTTGACTTGCCTCTGCGCCGTTCTCTTGTGCCTTCCTTCAGTGAAGATACTTTGGTATAGTTATCAAAGATAACCTTCACTTGGTCATAGTCTCGAGCTTTTGAGTCGATGATCTTGACATATGATGTGCCAAGGTCACTGCAGTTATTGAAGTTCTTGACCGCCATCAACTCCTGCAAGACTGCCATTCCATCAACTATGAGACGGCACCCCTTCTCTTCGGTCCAGCAGGTGGATTACTGTGCTTTTGTCAGTTGTTGGGTGGATCGATCCATCTGGTTTCATCAACACCTGGTTTGTGTATGCAAACTCGTGAGTGCCAATCACTGCTTCCAAATCAATGTCCTCTCTTGATGACTGCGCAATCACCAGCATCCTGGCAAAGAGTGATGATGTTGCGTTCAGTATCAGCTTCGGAGCCAGCATTCAGTTTGATCTCTTTTGCAGATGCACTCCAAGACAGCAGTTTGACCTTTGTCATCTTGGACCATAGGTTTTCATTGCCAGTCAGACGTTCTTTAACGAATCTCAGATAGGTACCCATGCCAACCTGCTCTGTTGACAGGATGCTCTCTTTGGCATAGTTGGGTAGTATCTCCTTTGATAGGAGCTTGAACATGCGGCCGGTCATGGCCTGGGGATCAGGCTCAGTACTGGACCCCATGAAGATGTTGCATTGTGCTGGCACCGTATTCAGCTGTGCAATAGCTCGTTCCTGGCGACGAACTTTGGTCTGGGAGAGGCAGTGGTGTTGATGTACTATAACACTGTTGGATACTGCAGCCAGTCTTTCGGTCTCTGCAGAGAGGCGTGCCAGCTCAGGGCCTGTGAGACAGAACTTGAGTCGAGTCTTTGGGTTTGACCAAAGCACGACCCCCCCCACAGGGCCCCCCACAGACCAAAAAAATGCCAAATTTTCTCACATATACACTCCAGCTTTGCTCGACATTCTGCTGAGCTTCAAGCAAGCCGCAGAAACGAATTTCTGGGTGCCTATTTTTCAAAATTTTCTGGGGGAGGACCCGCAGCCCTCCCTCACGGACTTCGTGCCTTCGGCACTCGTGAGTCGGGCCCGACTCCCCCCCCCCTTGAAATTTCCTAGATCCACGACTGCAGCCCAGTATGTTACCTAAAATCATAAAATATCAGTTGTTCGTAGAATTAGTGTAGTATTTTGTATTATTAAATTTTTAAACAATCTAACCATATTTTGACTCTGAGGGCACAAAATACCTAAACAAAAATTGGCAATATTTGTTTTCGTATTTTACTAGATAATTTGGATGAATTGAAATGCATTTAAATGCATTTGCCAAAAGTCTGGCTCCCCAAAAATTTAAAAATATTTTTACGGCAACTAAAATTTTTTTTCATACTTTTGCTCAGAAATCACCCCGGGACCAAATAGAAAAACTGGCAACATGTTTTTTTTTATGTCCTAAATACTATTTAGAGGAATGTAAATGCATTTGCCAAGATTATATACAAAAATATGACAAGATTTAATTTTTTTACATTGACCGATGGACTCATAACAGTATTTAGTTTGATATTTTCAGTTATGAATACAAAAGTTCATTTGGAAAAATTGTTTCTGCATTATTCGTAATCCTTTTAAATGTGGAAGTATTGGTTGCGGGTGAATACTTTTGCAGACCTCTGTCGATATGTTTTAAAGGAGAAGAGATTTTAGCTTTATATTATTCACAGGAATTACAAAAGACAAAACTCACAATAAAATAAGAAAATGAAGCCCATCCCTCACCTTACATCGAAACCCAAACCCTAACAGCCCAAACCCAAACACGAACACCTCAAACCCATCCCTAACCCTCATATTAAAACCCAAACCCTAACACCCCAAACCCAAACCCTAACAACCCAAACCCAAACCCTAACACCCCAAACCCAAACCCTAACAGCCCAAACCCAAACACTAACACCCCAAACCCAACCCTAACCCTCATATTAAAACCCAAACCCTAACACCCCAAACCCAAACCCTAACAACCCAAACCCAAACCATAACACCCCAAACCCAAACCCTAACAGCCCAAACCCAAACACTAACACCCCAAACCCAACCCGAACCCTCATATTAAAACCCAAACCCTAACACCCCTAACCTAAACCCTAACAACCCAAACCCAAGCCCGAACACCCCAAACCCAACACTAACCCTAACATTGAAACCCAAATCCTAATCCTCACACCCCAAACCCAATCCCAAACCTAACCTTGACACCCCAAACCCAACTCTAATCCCAAGATCATAAATCATTTTTGCACAATTTTTTTTAAACAACTCAACGAATGATTCTTTTTTTAAAGTTTAATAATTTTTTTCAAGTCGTTCAATAACAGTACACGGTCAATGCGGTCTTTCAACTCAAAGTTTTTTTTAATTTTCTTTTCTTCCGGTTCTGTCTTAAGAATGAAGTTTCAGTTCTTTCAAGTTTGAAGAAGTGGAAAGGAGGAGATATATTGTAAATTTGTCTCAAGAAATCTCAGGTCTTCCCAGCACTCTCTTGATATTGCTGAAAAAGAATAAATAAATACATTACATGTCAAATATCGAATTAAATAATATATAATTTCATTAATAATTATTAATCACCTGAACTTACCACTCATCAAGCACCATCCAACCAAGAACGACAAGGATAGGTAGGTTGGGAACTCCAAAGGTCTCCAAGATAGAAACCACTTTTCGAGTCTCCAAAGGTAGGTCTCACATTTTGAGCCATCAAGGCAAAACTCTTTTCCTAATTTTCCCGAATTTTGTGGGTCATCAAGGTGGAACTCGTTTTGTGGGTCATCAAGGTGGAACTCGTTTTGTGGGTCATCAAGGTAGAACTCGTTTTGTGGGTCATCAAGGTAGAACTCGTTTTGTGGGTCATTAAGGTAGAACTCATATGCTGGGTCAAGGTGGAACTCGTTTTGTGGGTCTCTGCAAACATATCAGCAAAAGGAAGTGAAAACCACTCAACATCACCGTCATCATAATCTTCATCATTATCATGCCTTCCGACACAATCCTGGAAACACTGTACTCTCTCCATTGCTTTCTGCATCTCAGTTCAATTTTCCTTTTCTTTTGCCTTCAATTTCACATCTTGATTTTCTTCATCACAAAGTCCCACTGTGTTTAAATTAAAGTTTTTCAAACAATTAATTTGAATACAGTGAAAGTTTATCATTGAAAAAAGCTGGACTTCCTACTCGTTGGTGAAGGAGACGTTTCGGCGAGAATCCTCTCGCCTTGGTCACGGCAGATGAAGTGAGGAAGAAGCTGGAAAATTGCCACGTGACATCCGACCTGCTTCGATTTAACGACCAACATTCATCGATTTAATCTATATATTACTGAAACTGTCATCTTGTATGTTTACATATATTTATATATGTATGTTCCCGAAATACAGCCAAAACGGTACAAGATAGCGCAAAAATTTTAGGGCCACCTTACTCACCATTCTCCTGCGGTGTGCAGTATCAAGTTTCGTTCAAATCGGGCAACAAAAAAAATAACAAATCAATTCCCGATTCAGTCAAGTACTCTTCCGGAGAATTTGATCAATACAAACAACCTCAGCGGTATAGTTCGATGGAGCTATCTTTTATTTTTCTTGAAATGATTTTTTCATCAACCGCTGTCACAATGGGAACCCAATGATCATCATGGGTCATCTCGTTAATTTTAATGATCATCCAGTTGTACACACCGACTTGTATACGGTTACATTAACACTCGTGCCAGACTTTCACCAATTGGATGATCTGTTTGGTGCTTGTCTGGCTGAGAGTGCAGCAAAACATTCGTTTGTTCCCAACGCTTCTGAGACACAGACAGAATGGGACATGATAGGGGTGAAGAACATTTAGTTTATACAAAGTTTGAAATCATTTGTAATGTAAAGCAAGAATTTTGGCAACTTACATTCCAACGGGTAGGATGGTTTCATTCGAGAGGGTGGAGGGGAGTTAACGAGCACCTCTTCTGGAGGGGCCTTTGGAAAAAAAAAAAAACAAGAAAAACATAAAACATTAAACACACTGATGTCTTCATCAGTTTGATAACTTGTTCAGGAAAGGGCACAGAAAGTAATGCACTGATGGAACAGGTAACAAGGAAAAGATGAATAATCCAATCGAGGGGAGTTAAACTTCTTGTGATTTATCCTGCGTGGCGATGACCATGTCAATAAGTTACCTTCCCACCAAAATAATAATTACAATTATCTCCACAATTAAGAACATTCTTCTTCAAAGAAGGAAGTATAAACCGCAATGTCGATAAAAGAACAAGTGGCAAAATGTATTTCAGCTTCACAACACGATCTTGGGGTTTGCTGTGTTTGCACCGAATGTGGTCACCCCAACTGCCGTAAAGTATTGAAGAGTGCTCACCTGTTGAAGGTCCTGCATGTAGTATGACCCCTCAACACCGTGCTGCTTCTGTTGTTGCTGGTCCAGCCCTTCAGTAACATGTTGTTTCTGTTGCTGTTGCAGCCTGTGATCACAATGAAGGCTCTGCTATTCCTGCAGCCCATCAACACCATGCTGCTTCTGTTGTTGCTGTTGCTCATTTCGACCCTGTTGACACTTAAGACCTTCAGACCCCGTATGACCCTTTATACTCCCGTAAATCCTTTAACCCCTTCGACATATATACCCGCAGATCATTTAGACCCGTTGAGACCCCATAGACCCATTTCTATCCTGTACAACCTTTACACCCTTTGAACTGCTTCAACCCCTTTAGAACCCTTTAAACACAAACCAATCAAACATCAAAATAGTCTTTTTGCAACACAGACTTCTCTTTTCAGCAGGTGATGTGCAAACTCTACCCACCCAGAGGGTGGGCACACTGTGCTAGTAACCTTATCGAATCGAAAACTACTTGGAAAAACTATCACGAAAATGAAATCAAACTCCTGGAAGTTGGACAACACAAAATAAAGCCTCCCCCCTTCTCCCTTGCGAACCTGGTGTCCCTTGTCCTCAATGAGAATCATCATCGGACCAATCACATTCGTTGTCTCCATCCTCACAATGACATCCGTCATCGTCATCGTCACAATCACATGTGTCATCGTCATCGGAACAAACACATTCGTCATCGTCATCGTCACAATCACATCCGTCATTGTCGTCACAGTCACATCCGTCATCGTCATCGTCACAATCACATTCGTCGTCTCCATCCTCACAGTCACATTCGTCATCGTCGTCATCATGATCTTCCACATCCTCATCCTCCCCATCAGCCTCATCTTCTCCATCCACTTTCTTGTCCTTTCTGTGAACACACAAGAATCACCAGAACTTCGTTTGAGAGAACATTTCTCTGCATCGTGCAAATGTATCAGAGTACCACCAGGTATACAAACTCCAATAACAACATATTCATCAGTCGAGAGGTCCATCGGGATCATAGTTTGCCGTTCTTAATCTGAAGATCAATCATAAAATGAAGACTTGTGAAGAGGTTTACCGAAGCCGTTTGTTCCTCCATAAGTATATCGCCCAAAGCAAGTTGATGATAAGTGTCACCATGGAGATGATCCCGACAGCATGTTCAAATCTCTCCCACAGCGACATGAGGTCTCCAACGTCCATCGGGCCGACAACAGAACCTTCCCCAAAGATCTGTGGACACGGAAATAACAAGTTTAATAAATTAATGTGATTTCAATGAAAACAGGAATCAATATCCTTCATCACAATCCGTAAATGGGATCCTTTCAAACTGAAGTTGAAACCTGACGTTCTGACCCCAGGCCCCACCAATTCGATCGAGCATTCCAGAACAGGTGTGGTTTCCTTGTAACGAGATGTAAGTTCACACCGTCATCAAACCGTCATTATTTAATTAATATCACAATCTGCTCCCTTCCTATAACTTCATTTTCATACCAATCAATGGGATCTTTAACCCTTTACCCTCTATCAATCAGCGATGGTCTTTCTCTACGTTTCCCATTTACCTGGTAAGACTTCCTTATCGTCCACACTCCAGGACGCACTTGCAGGTGTGCCGGAAACATATCTTCTTGAAATTCTTCGAAAAAACTCAAGAGCACAACAAGGTACGTCCACATCGTAGCAGCGAATGCGGCGGAATGGTCTAAATGTAAACACACAATGCATCCCGACGATGGTCTTTGTGACGCTGCAAGCATTGTTGTCATGGTAACCGCGTTCGTCACTAAACAAACTCATTTCAGTTTTCATTGTGTCGTCATCCCATGTATAATATGTAATTATATAATGGTATGTAATATTTGTGTACAGGGTGGCCTGAAAGTCGTTTTATCCCTTCACAGTGAAGCATTCGTTCTTAAACTCTTAATATGCGGTTTTATTGTGCAGTACTGTACTTACAATATAAATTAATCACTCATTCTATCTGTATGTGCTCCATCATTCTTATACAATGACTCATTGATTAAAAAGATGATTGTAACTATAAAACTTTAATATAGACATAAACAGAACCATTTGAAGGACATTGCCATAAAACAGACTAAAAAGAAAACCACAAACATTTCCGTTGTGCTCTCTCCAGGTGAAATTAACACACAGTGAATGAGGGAAAGAAGAAAACAGTCCACTAGACACCTATTTGAGATATTGAGATGAGATGCATTCAAGATATTGAGATGAGGACGAAGTATAACACATCTCCGAATACTTGAAGCAACATTTATCTATTCCATGGATCCGATGTTTTGTCGGCAAAAAGAGTTTTTCCACTCGCTTTGCTTATTTGTGCAAAAAAGAGGAATGCGAACTCATCTCACGATCACAGATGTTGATGAAGAGGATTCTACAACAACCTTTGGGGCTCCGCCTCAAACTCTGCAACCTCCAATTGGAGAGCTGAACACTGAACAGGCTCCTCCCACCAAGACCGTTGGGAGTTGATGACACATCAGTGGAGAACATCCAATTGGAATTGACCTTGTTGATCGGTGTCTAGTGGACTGTTTTTCTTCTTTACCTCATTCACTTTGTGTGAATTTCACCTGAAGAGAGCACACCGAAAAGCTTTGTGCTTTACTTTTTTAAAGACCTCAAAAGGGTGTGGATGGGGAAATTAACGGGGTTTGGTCAGCATTAGGGTTGAGTTTAGGAATCGAGCTTTAATGTTTTGATTTGGGTTTCCGCTATATTGGAGTACAAGCAAATACCACCCGTCACTTTAATGATTGGAATACCAAAGAGGGGAGGGAGAAAAAGAAGAGGGAAGAGGGAGAGAGGGGTGAAAGAGAGGGAGAGCGAGGAGATAGTTGGAAGGGGGAGCGAGGAAGGGTGGTGGAAGGAAAGACAGTGTGAGGAGAGAGGAAGGGAAGGCAGATGTGCGGTGGAGCATTAATTACCGCCGGGACGCGTCTGGAGCCAAGCTGGCCGGAGACAAACACCGCTCAGAGAAGTCCGGAGACAAACACCTTCCAGACATAACCACCGTCCGGATATGTCCAGAGACAGAGACAGAGACAGAGTTATGCCTTATGAACAAAAACACACACACACACACACACACACACACACACACACACACACACACACACACACACACACACACACACACACACACACACACACACACACACACACACACACACACACACACACACACACACACACACACACACACACACACACGGAATTTCTAAAATTGTCAATTTTCATCTGATTCACTTGAAAATTGAAGAGGATTTGCTTATTTGGTCAATGAATTCAACCACCAATTATTTATTTTCGAGGTCACCATGAGCCAAAAGGACAACATAGACCGAATTTCTAAAATTGTCAATTTTCATCTGATTCACTTGAAGATTGAAGAGGAGTTGCATATTTGGTCAATGAATTCAACCACCAATTATTTTTGAGGTCAAATTTGTTTTATGGATTTTGCAAGTATTTTGCACAATAGAGGTTTTGCGCAATTTTAAGTCACGGTCACGCTCGCCTACAGGTGTGACCTACAGCTCACAAACTTTGCCAAGTTGCAGAGGTAGACTCAATGGAGAAGCCTATTGATTTTGAGGTCAAAGATCATCTTGAGGTTAAATTTTTGAAATCGTCATTTTTCATCCGATTGACTTGAAATTGGAACAAGATTTGCATAAGCCTGCGTCACTGAATTAGAAAACCAACTATTTTTGTGGACCAAAGGTGAAAGCTCAACTCAAAGTCAAACTTTTAAAATCATCAATTTGTTTGAAAAATCGTAAATTTTCATATGATTGACTTGGAATTTGAACAAGATTTGCAAATTTCATCGCTGAATTTGGAAACCAACTATTTTTGAGGTCAAAAGGTCAAAGGTCAAACTTCTAAAATCATCAATTTCAGTCTGAAAAATCATCAGTTTTCATCTCATTGACCTGAACTTTGATTAAGAATGTGAATTTTAATCTTAATGAAATTGACAATGTCATGTATCCACGGGCACCTTTGGAGAGGAGGGGGTGGATTTTGCAAGTATCGTGCTCTGCACGACTTTTTCTCGTTACTCGCAAAATCGAAGATTTTTCAAGTATATTGGTTAGTCGATTTTGTTATTCTGTTAGATCGCCGAAATAGGTGACCCTTATTGTCAGTAATTCTGTCTGTTTGTTTATTTGGATGTTTGTTCGTTTGTCATCAGCATAATTGGTAGTAAACGTGGGCGGATTTTGACCAAACTCGGGTGGTAGGTACATCTTATGACCTAGTGCTTTGGAAATTGTGATGGTTGCTAGGGACGCTTTGGTCCCCAGCAACAACCGATAAACCTTCAAAATCGGTACAGTTCACGCGAAATCAATTCCGAAAACCATTATGCCACGTAGGGTTATGAAATTTGGCACAAATGATCTACAGGTGATGCTTATCAAACATATTCCGTTTTTTGCGATATATGGAATACTTTATTCGCAGCGCCCCCTACAATTAGGGTATTCGCCAAATTTGGCGAAATTTGAAGGCCCCCGAGTGACCAGGTGAGTGCATCGATACGAATGAAACTTTGCAGGTTCATGGTACTCCATGAGTACTACAAATTTGCCTCAGGAGATATTCACCGATTTCGCTTAGGTCAGGGGTCAAAGGTCAATTAGTGCAAAAATCGATAATATGCGAGAGCTGGAGGTGCCTTCGCGCCAAATGCTACTCCTCCTCGGGTTATGGTCGGATGGTTATGAAAATTCACACTAATCGTCTGGAATACATTGTGCACAAACGAACAAGCCGGATTTTCGATTTAGATCTTTGTTCACCCACAGCACCCCCTCAAACTTTGGGGATTTCCTATTTCAAACCGCATTTTCGGTACTTTTCATTCAAATGGATACCGAGTAGTTATCAGTAGATGGAACTGGATGAGATTTGATATGCATAATCTTAAGGTGATTCCCTATCCGCTGTATGACATCCATTTTGCTCTTTATCTTATAGTTTCCATCCTTGGCGACCCATCGCCGCCGACCGGCTTGTCTGTTTGTTTGTCGCCTGCAGGTCACAATTTTTAACCGATCTTCACGAAACTTCAGCTCATGGTAGAGTTTGTCATAAGGAAGAAGCGTTTTGTTTTTGAGGTCAAAAGATCAACCACAGGTCGAAGGTCAACAACTGAGGTGAGATTACTAAAATGTGCAATTTACATTCGATTGGCTTGAAATTTGAAGAGGATATAAATTTCAGGTCACTGAATCTCCCTAACTTATCTAAGGAGTTTTAAGGTGCAACTCACTTTGTCTGCCAACAAGGCAAACGTGAAGACCAAGGAGCTTTCCAAATAAGTCAGACATAAAATGGTGGAGAAGCACTGTTCAGGAGAGGGTTATATGAAGTTTCAGTCACTCATTATCCCTCTGAGTACAGTGAACTCCATCATTAAGAAGTGAAAGACGTATCATACTACTCATACTCCACCCATGTCAGGTCGCCCATCCGAACTCAGCAGCTGGGAAAGCAGCAAACTGGTTCGTGATGTCACTGTAAATCCAACAATGACTTTGAAAGATTGGCAAGGATCTATTTTCGAGATGGGAGTCAGTGTTCATCAATTAACAACATCTCGTTCCCTTCACAAGGCTGGCCTCTATGGACAGGTGATAATAAAGTAGCCATGATTGAAAAAGATGCATCTAAAAGCTCTTATGAAGTTTGCGAAAAAGCATCTTAATGATACTGTAGGCATGTGGAGAAAGGTTTCATGGTCAGACGAGACAGAAATTTTAAATTTTGGTCTAAATTCAAAGCAGTACATCTTTGCGCAAGACGAACAATTCACATGACACAGTAAACACCATCCCTACTGTCCAGCATGGTTGGGGCAGCATCATGCTATGGGGTTGCTTTTAATCATCAGGGACTGGCAAGCTTGTCAAGACAGAAGGAACAATGGACGGTGCAAAGTACAGGAGAATCCTCGATGAAAACCTGCTTGAGTCAGCCATGAATCTGAAACTGGGTATGAGATTCACATTTCAGCAGGATAATGATCTGAAGCACACAGATAAAGCCACACTGGAGTGGTTGAATAAGAAAAAAAATGAATGTTCTTGAGTGGCCCAGGCAAAGTCCTGACTTGAACCCGATTGAACATTAATGGCAAGACTTGAAGATTGCAGTCCATCGACGATCCCCATCAAACTTGGCAGAACTAGAGCAATTTTCACTTGAAGAATGGCCAAAGATGTCACCAGCTCACTGTGCAAAGCTGGTCGAGACCGACACAAAAACACTCATAGCAGTCACTGCTGTAAAAGGTGTTTCCACCAAGTACTGATGTAAGGGGTGAATGCTTTCGGAACCAGTGAATTTTGCTTTGTGCATGTTTTTTGCAGGTATTCCTGACATGTAACCTCCTTCAGCTCTATAGTCCGTCGGTCAATGTAAAAAAAAACAAATTTTCATGTAGAATCTTGGCAACTGTGTTTAATTCCATCTAAATACATCACTGATCAGAAAAAAATGTTGTTGCCAGTTTGTCTGTGTGGTCCCAGGGTCATTTTTGGTACAAAATAAACTTTGGTGTGAAAAATGTGATATTTGACCAAAAATTTAGTTTCTTTAGTAAGTATACCGTGTGACCCCTTAAAATGATCAGGATGATCCAATCCACTCTGAGAGTGTGTTTCCATATCGTCATGAGTCCCTGTGTGTGAATATTGTGCAGTTAAATGCTAATAATGTATAATTCTTCACGACAAGTACCAGCACATGGAGTCTCAAAAAGATGAACATGTGAATTTCCAATGGACAAAGTGTCGCCTTAAGAATTTTGCAAACATCAGTCACTCCTATTGTGAACCAATGTGTCCCACTTCAAACCACATATATTTACACCTGAGTCCTTGCTCCTTACGTTACTCCTCTTCCTCATCTTGTCCAATTACAGTGGGTTGTGTGTTGTGACATTTGTCCTCATCTCCCGCGCAGTGGCAGAGTTCGGTGCAGACAAGATTGTGGTGTCTGCAAGAGCACCTTCCTGAGCATGTCCTGTCTGTGGATGCACAGCTGCATCGCGTCATCTGCAAAACTGCATCTGGAGATGGTTCTTCCTCGGTCAGCACTGGCACCAGTCGACCATCTTGCTGCTGCCATCCAAGCTCCAGAGGGTTGGGGATGACTGGGTCTAGGACCAGGTCCTGTGACCAAACACTCACCTGTACATGTGCTCGCCTGATATGCTCCAACCAAGCACCATGGGTAGGTGGTAGTTTGTCCACTCCTTGTTCAGGCTTCAGTAGTTTGAAGAGTTGCCACCTGAGGTCCTTCGCCTGGGTGATGTGGAGTCGTCTAGGACAGAATAGTGCGCACAACAACTCTTCACAGCACTTGACCACTTCAGCGGACGGTTCTGCTCCTTCTCCAAGCCCAGCCAGTGCAGCAAGTACCATGGGGCTTGATGGAAGGAATTCTGTGAAGCATCCCTTTTTGCCCTTTCCTTGTATGTGTCCAGTTGTATTGCACCGGTCAGTGCGTGCCAGTTGATTAAAGCAGATGCTTTAACTGGACCAAGTTGGTCACAGATTGGTTTCAGCATGACTTTGTGACGGCGCTCCCTGGTGCCCATGATTACTGCTGGTTCGATTCCCAGTTGTGGCACCCTGCGAAGAGCCAGGAGTAGGACATCAGTGTCTTGGGAGTATAGGTGGACTCTGAGTCCTGTTTCTGCAACTTCCACTGCATGTAGAATCATGAGAGTGTCTGCCTCTTCATGTGTGCTCACACCTGTAGAGACAGGGCAGTCGGAATTTGTCACGACACCACTGCATGCCACGGTCACCAGGTTCCCAGCAGTACTCATGTCGATGAGTTTTTGAGCCAGGTACAGAGTGAGTGAATCCTTTGTGTCGTTGCTTGCGAGAAAAGTACCTTTGTCTCTGATGCAAGTTGAACCTTGTACTATGTTGGATCGGATTCCCTTTGACTTGCCTCTGCGCCGTTCTCTTGTGCCTTCCTTCAGTGAAGATACTTTGGTATAGTTATCAAAGATAACCCTAACTTGGTCATAGCCTCGAGCTTTTGAGTCGATGATCTTGACATATGATGTGCCAAGGTCACTGCAGTTATTGAAGTTCTTGAACGCCATCAACTCCTGCAAGACTGCCATTCCATCGACTATGAGACAGCACCCCTTCTCTTCGGTCCAGCAGGTGGATTACTGTGCTTTTGTCAGTTGTTGGGTGGATCGATCCATCTGGTTTCATCAACACCCGGTTTGTGTATGCAAACTCGTGAGTGCCAATCACTGCTTCCAAATCAATGTCCTCTCTTGATGACCGCGCTATCACCAGCATCCTGGCAAAGAGTGATGATGTTGCCTTCAGTATCAGCTTCGGAGCCAGCATTCAGTTTGATCTCTTTTGCAGATGCACTCCAAGACAGCAGTTTGACCTTTGTCATCTTGGACCATAGATTTTCATTGCCAGTCAGACGTTCTTTAACGAATCTCAGATAGGCACCCATGCCAACCTGCTCTGCCGACAGGATGCTCTCTTTGGCATTGTTGGGTAGTATCTCCTTTGATAGGAGCTTGAACATGCAGCTGGTCATGGCCTGGGGATCAGGCTCAGTACTGGACCCCATTAAGATGTTGCATTGTGCTGGCACCGTCTTCAGCTGTGCAATAGCTCGTTCCTGGCGACGAACTTTGGCCTGGGAGAGGCAGTGGTGTTGATGTGCTATAACACTGTTCGATAGTGCAGCCAGTCTTTCGGTCTCTGCAGAGAGGCGTGCCAGCTCAGGGCCTGTGAGACAGAACTTGAGTAGAGTCTTTGGGTACGACCAAAGCACGACCCCCCCCCCCCACAGGGCCCCCCCACAGACTAAAAAAATGCCAAATTTTCTCACATATACACTCCAGCTTTGCTAGACATTCTGCTGAGCCTCAAGCAAGCCGCAGAAACGAATTTCCGGGTGCCTATTTTTCAAAATTTTATGGGGGAGGACCCCCAGACCTCCCCCACGGACTTCGTGCCTTCGGCACTCGTGAGTCGGGCCCGGTGCCCCCCCCCTTGAAATTTCCTAGATCCACGACTGCAGCCCAGTATGTTACCTAAAATCATAAAATATCAGTTGTTCGTAGAATTAGTGTAGTATTTTGTATTATTAAATTTTTAAACAATCTAACCATATTTTGACTCTGAGGGCACAAAATACCTAAACAAAAATTGGCAATATTTGTTTTCGTATTTTACTAGATAATTTGGATGAATTGAAATGCATTTAAATGCATTTGCCAAAAGTCTGGCTCCCCAAAAATTTAAAAATATTTTTACGGCAACTAAAAATTTTTTTCATACTTTTGCTCAGAAATCACCCCGGGACCAAATAGAAAAACTGGCAACATGTTTTTTTATGTCCTAAATACTATTTAGAGGAATGTAAATGCATTTGCCAAGATTATATACAAAAATATGACAAGATTTAATTTTTTTACATTGACCGATGGACTCATAACAGTATTTAGTTTGATATTTTCAGTTATGAATACAAAAGTTCATTTGGAAAAATTGTTTCTGCATTATTCGTAATCCTTTTAAATGTGGAAGTATTGGTAGCGGGTGAATACTTTTGCAGACCTCTGTCGATATGTTTTAAAGGAGAAGAGATTTTAGCTTTATATTATTCACAGGAATTACAAAAGACAAAACTCACAATAAAATAAGAAAATGAAGCCCATCCCTCACCTTACATCGAAACCCAAACCCTAACAGCCCAAACCCAAACACGAACACCTCAAACCCATCCCTAACCCTCATATTAAAACCCAAACCCTAACACCCCAAACCCAAACCCTAACAACCCAAACCCAAACCATAACACCCCAAACCCAAACCCTAACAGCCCAAACCCAAACACTAACACCCCAAACCCAACCCTAACCCTCATATTAAAACCCAAACCCTAACACCCCAAACCCAAACCCTAACAACCCAAACCCAAACCATAACACCCCAAACCCAAACCCTAACAGCCCAAACCCAAACACTAACACCCCAAACCCAACCCGAACCCTCAAATTAAAACCCAAACCCTAACACCCCAAACCTAAACCCTAACAACCCAAACCCAAGCCCGAACACCCCAAACCCAACACTAACCCTAACATTAAAACCCAAACCCTAATCCTCACACCCCAAACCCAATCCCAACCCTAACCTTTACACCCCAAACCCAACTCTAATCCCAAGATCATAAATCATTTTTGCACAATTTTTTTTTAAACAACTCAACGAATGATTCTTTTTTTAAAGTTTAATAATTTTTTTTCAAGTCGTTCAATAACAGTACACGGTGAATGCGGTCTTTCAACTCAAAGTTTTTTTTAATTTTCTTTTCTTCCGGTTCTGTCTTAAGAATGAAGTTTCAGTTCTTTCAAGTTTGAAGAAGTGGAAAGGAGGAGATATATTGTAAATTTGTCTCAAGAAATCTCAGGTCTTCCCAGCACTCTCTTGATATTGCTGAAAAAAATAAATAAATACATTACATGTCAAATATCGAATTAAGTAATATATAATTTCATTAATAATTATTAATTACCTGAACTTACCACTCATCAAGCACCATCCAACCAAGAACGACAAGGATAGGTAGGTTGGGAACTCCAAAGGTCTCCAAGATAGAAACCACTTTTCGAGTCTCCAAAGGGAGGTCTCAAATTTTGAGCCATCAAGGCAAAACTCTTTTCCTCATTTTCCCGAATTTTGTGGGTCATCAAGGTGGAACTCGTTTTGTGGGTCATCAAGGTGGAACTCGTTTTGTGGGTCATCAAGGTGGAACTCGTTTTGTGGGTCATCAAGGTAGAACTCGTTTTGTGGGTCATCAAGGTAGAACTCGTTTTGTGGTTCATTAAGGTAGAACTCATATGCTGGGTCAAGGTGGAACTCGTTTTGTGGGTCTCTGCAAACATATCAGCAAAAGGAAGTGAAAACCACTCAACATCACCGTCATCATAATCTTCATCATTATCATGCCTTCCGACACAATCCTGGAAACACTGTACTCTCTCTCCATTGCTTTCTGCATGTCAGTTCAATTTTCCTTTTCTTTTGCCTTCAATTTCACATCTTGATTTTCTTCATCACAAAGTCCCACTGGGTTTTAATTAAAGTTTTTCAAACAATTAATTTGAATACAGTGAAAGTTTATCATTGAAAAAGCTGGACTTCCTACTCGTTGGTGAAGGAGACGTTTCGGCGAGAATCCACTCGCCTTGGTCACGGCAGATGAAGTGAGGAAGAAGCTGGAAAATTGCCACGTGACATCCGACCTGCTTCGATTTAACGACGAACATTCATCGATTTAATCTATATATTACTGAAACTCTCATCTTGTATGTTTACATATATTTATATATGTATGTTCCCGAAATACAGCCAAAACGGTACAAGATAGCGCAAAAATTTTAGGGCCACCTTACTCACCATTCTCCTGCGGTGTGCAGTATCAAGTTTCGTTCAAATTGGGCAACAAAAAAAAAATAACAAATCAATTCCCGATTCAGTCAAGTACTCTTCCGGAGAATTTGATCAATACAAACAACCTCAGCGGTATAGTTCGATGGAGCTATCTTTTATTTTTCTTGAAATGATTTTTTCATCAACCGCTGTCACAATGGGAACCCAATGATCATCATGGGTCATCTCGTTAATTTTAATGATCATCCAGTTGTACACACCGACTTGTATACGGTTACATTAACACTCGTGCCAGACTTTCACCAATTGGATGATCTGTTTGGTGCTTGTCTGGCTGAGAGTGCAGCAAAACATTCGTTTGTTCCCAACGCTTCTGAGACACAGACAGAATGGGACATGATAGGGGTGAAGAACATTTAGTTTATACAAAGTTTGAAATCATTTGTAATGTAAAGCAAGAATTTTGGCAACTTACATTCCAACGGGTAGGATGGTTTCATTCGAGAGGGTGGAGGGGAGTTAACGAGCACCTCTTCTGGAGGGGCCTTTGGAAAAAAAAAAAAAAACAAGAAAAACATAAAACATGAAACACACTGATATCTTCATCAGTTTGATAACTTGTTCAGGAAAGGGCACAGAAAGTAATGCACTGATGGAACAGGTAACAACGAAAAGATGAATAATCCAATCGAGGGGAGTTAAACTTCTTGTGATTTATCCTGCGTGGCGATGACCATGTCAATAAGTTACCTTCCCACCAAAATAATAATTACAATTATCTCCACAATTAAGAACATTCTTCTTCAAAGAAGGAAGTATAAACCGCAATGTCGATAAAAGAACAAGTGGCAAAATGTATTTCAGCTTCACAACACGATCTTGGGGTTTGCTGTGTTTGCACCGAATGTGGTCACCCCAACTGCCGTAAAGTATTGAAGAGTGCTCACCTGTTGAAGGTCCTGCATGTAGTATGACCCCTCAACACCGTGCTGCTTCTGTTGTTGCTGGTCCAGCCCTTCAGTAACATGTTGTTTCTGTTGCTGTTGCAGCCTGTGATCACAATGAAGGCTCTGCTATTCCTGCAGCCCCTCAACACCGTGCTGCTTCTGTTGTTGCTGTTGCTCATTTCGACCCTGTTGACACTTAAGACCTTCAGACCCCGTATGACCCTTTATACTCCCGTAAATCCTTTAACCCCTTCGACATATATACCAGCAGATCATTTAGACCCGTTGAGACCCCATAGACCCATTTCTATCCTGTACAACCTTTACACCCTTTGAACTGCTTCAACCCCTTTAGAACCCTTTAAACACAAACCAATCAAACATCAAAATAGTCTTTTTGCAACACAGACTTCTCTTTTCAGCAGGTGATGTGCAAACTCTACCCACCCAGAGGGTGGGCACACTGTGCTAGTAACCTTATCTAATCGAAAACTACTTGGAAAAACTATCACGAAAATGAAATCAAACTCCTGGAAGTTGGACAACACAAAATAAAGCCTCCCCCCCTTCTCCCTTGCGAACCTGGTGTCCCTTGTCCTCAATGAGAATCATCATCGGACCAATCACATTCGTCGTCTCCATCCTCACAATGACATCCGTCATCGTCATCGTCACAATCACATGTGTCATCGTCATCGGAACAAACACCTTCGTCATCGTCATCGTCACAATCACATCCGTCATTGTCGTCACAATCACATCCGTCATCGTCATCGTCACAATCACATTCGTCGTCTCCATCCTCACAGTCACATTCGTCATCGTCGTCATCATGATCTTCCACATCCTCATCCTCCCCATCAGCCTCATCTTCTCCATCCACTTTCTTGTCCTTTCTGTGAACACACAAGAATCACCAGAACTTCGTTTGAGAGAACATTTCTCTGCATCGTGCAAATGTATCAGAGTACCACCAGGTATACAAACTCCAATAACAACATATTCATCAGTCGAGAGGTCCATCGGGATCATAGTTTGCCGTTCTTAATCTGAAGATCAATCATAAAATGAAGACTTGTGAAGAGGTTTACCGAAGCCGTTTGTTCCTCCATAAGTATATCGCCCAAAGCAAGTTGATGATAAGTGTCACCATGGAGATGATCCCGACAGCATGTTCAAATCTCTCCCACAGCGACATGAGGTCTCCAACGTCCATCGGGCCGACAACAGAACCTTCCCCAAAGATCTGTGGACACGGAAATAACAAGTTTAATAAATTAATGTGATTTCAATGAAAACAGGAATCAATATCCTTCATCACAATCCGTAAATGGGATCCTTTCAAACTGAAGTTGAAACCTGACGTTCTGACCCCAGGCCCCACCAATTCGATCGAGCATTCCAGAACAGGTTTTGGTTTCCTTGTAACGAGATGTAAGTTCACACCGTCATCAAACCGTCATTATTTAATTAATATCACAATCTGCTCCCTTCCGATAACTTCATTTTCATACCAATCAATGGGATCTTTAACCCTTTAACCTCTATCCATCAGCGATGGTCTTTCTCTCCGTTTCCCATTTACCTGGAAAGACTTCCTTATCGTCCACACTCCAGAACGCACTTGCAGGTGTGCCGGAAACATATCTTCTTGAAATTCTTCGAAAAAACTCAAGAGCACAAGAAGGTACGACCACATTGTCGCAGCGAATGCGGCGGAATGGTCTTAATGTTCTCAAAGGTAAACACACAATGCATCCCGACGATGGCCTTTGTGACGCTGCAAGCATTGTTGTCATGGTAACCGCGTTTGGTACTAAACAAGCCCATTTCAGTTTTCATTGTGTCGTCATCCCATGTATAATATGTTATTATATAATGGTATGTAATATTTGTGTACAGGGTGGCCTGAAAGTCGTTTTATCCGTCCACAGTGAAGCATTCGTTCTTAAACGCTTAATATACCGGTTTTATTGTGCAGTACTGTAGTTACAATATAAATGAATCACTCATTCTCTCTGTATGTGCTCCATCATTCTGATACAATGACTCATTGATTAAAAAGATGATTGTAACTACAAAAAATTAATATAGACATAAACAGAACCATTTGAAGGACATTGCCATAAAACAGACTAAAAAGAAAACCACAAAGCTTTCCGTTGTGCTCTCTCCATGTGAAATTCACACACAGTGAATGAGGGAAAGAAGAAAAACAGTCCACTAGACACCTATTTGAGATATTGAGATGAGATGCATTCAAGATATTGAGATGAGGACGAAGTATAACACATCTCCGAATACTTGAAGCAACATTTATCTATTCCATGGATCCGATGTTTTGTTGGCAAAAAGAGTTTTTCCACTCGCTTTGCTTATTTGTGCAAAAAAAGAGGAACGTGAACTCATCTCACGATCACAGATGTTGATGAAGAGGATTCTACAACCTTTGGGGCTCCGCCTCAAACTCTGCAGCCTCCAATTGGAGAGCTGAACACTGAACAGGCTCCTCCCACCTAGACCGTTGGGAGTTGATGACACATCAGTGGAGAACATCCAATTGGAATTGACCTTGTTGATCGGTGTCTCGTGGACTGTTTTTCTTCTTTACCTCATTCACTTTGTGTGAATTTCACCTGAAGAGAGCACACCGAAAAGCTTTGTGCTTTACTTTTTTTAAAGACCTCAAAAGGGTGTGGATGGGGAAATTAACGGGGTGTGGCCGGCATTAGGGTTGGGTTTCGGAATCGAGCTTTAATGTTTTGATTTGGGTTTCCGCTATATTGGAGTACAAGCAAATACCACCCGTCACTTTGATGATTGGAATACCAAAGACGGGAGGGAGAAAAAGAGGAGGGAAGAGGGAGAGAGGGGTGAAAGAGAGGAAGAGCGAGGAGATAGTTGGAAGGGGGAGCGAGGAAGGGTGGGGGAAGGAAAGACAGTGTGAGGAGAGAGGAAGGGAAGGCAGATATGCGGTGGAGCATTAATTACCGCCGGGACGCGTCTGGAGCCAAGCTGGCCGGAGACAAACACCGCTCAGAGAAGTCCGGAGACAAACACCTTCCAGACATAACCACCGTCCGGATATGTCCAGAGACAGAGACAGAGACAGAGTTATGCCTTATGAACAAAAAAACACACACACACACACACACACACACACACACACACACACACACACACACACACACACACACACACACACACACACACACACACACACACACACACACACACACACACACACACACACACACACACGGAATTTCTAAAATTGTCAATTTTCATCTGATTCACTTGAAAATTGAAGAGGATTTGCTTATTTGGTCAATGAATTCAACCACCAATTATTTATTTTCGAGGTCACCATGAGCCAAAAGGACAACACAGACCGAATTTCTAAAATTGTCAATTTTCATCTGATTCACTTGAAGATTGAAGAGGAGTTGCATATTTGGTCAATGAATTCAACCACCAATTATTTTTGAGGTCAAATTTGTTTTATGGATTTTGCAAGTATTTTGCACAATAGAGGTTTTGCGCAATTCTAAGTCACGGTCACGCTCGCCTACAGGTGTGACCTACAGCTCACAAACTTTACCAAGTTGCAGAGGTAGACTCAATGGAGAAGCCTATTGATTTTGAGGTCAAAGATCATCTTGAGGTTAAATTTTTGAAATCGTCATTTTTCATCCGATTGACTTGAAATTGGAACAAGATTTGCATAAGCCTGCGTCACTGAATTAGAAAACCAACTATTTTTGTGGACCAAAGGTCAAAGCTCAACTCAAAGTCAAACTTTTAAAATCATCAATTTGTTTGAAAAATCGTAAATTTTCATATGATTGACTTGAAATTTGAACAAGATTTGCAAATTTCATCGCTGAATTTGGAAACCAACTATTTTTGAGGTCAAAAGGTCAAAGGTCAAACTTCTAAAATCATCAATTTCAGTCTGAAAAATCATCAGTTTTCATCTCATTGACCTGAACTTTGATTAAGAATGTGAATTTTAATCTTAATGAAATTGACAATGTCATGTATCCACGGGCACCTTTGGAGAGGAGGGGGTGGATTTTGCAAGTATCGTGCTCTGCACGACTTTTTCTCGTTACTCGCAAAATCGAAGATTTTTCAAGTATATTGGTTAGTCGATTTTGTTATTCTGTTAGATCGCCGAAATAGGTGACCCTTATTGTCAGTAATTCTGTCTGTTTGTTTATTTGGATGTTTGTTCGTTTGTCATCAGCATAATTGGTAGTAAACGTGGGCGGATTTTGACCAAACTCGGGTGGTAGGTACATCTTATGACCTAGTGCTTTGGAAATTGTGATGGTTGCTAGGGACGCTTTGGTCCCCTAGCAACAACCGAAAAACCTTCAAAATCAGTACCGTTCACGCAAAATCAATTCCGAAAGCCATTATCCCACGTAGGGTTATGAAATTTGGCACGAATGATCTACAGGTGATGCTCTATCAAACATATTCCGTTTTTTGCGATATATGGAATACTTTATTCGCAGCGCCCCCTACAATTAGGGTATTCGCCAAATTTGGCGAAATTTGAAGGCCCCCGAGCGACCAGGTGAGTGCATCGATACGAATGAAACTTTGCAGGTTCATGGTACTCAATGAGTACTACAACTTTGCCTCATGACATATTGACCGATTTCGCTTAGGTCAGGGGTCAAAGGTCAATTAGTGCAAAAATCGATAATATGCGAGAGCTGGAGGTGCCTTCGCGCCAAATGCTACTCCTCCTCGGGTTATGGTCGGATGGTTATGAAAATTCACACTAATCGTCTGGAATACATTGTGCACAAACGATCGAGCCGGATTTTCGATTTAGATATTTGTTCACCCACAGCACCCCCTCGAACTTTGGGGATTTCTGATTTCAAACCGCATTTTCGGTACTTTTCATTCAAATGGATACCGAGTAGTTATCAGTAGATGGAACTGGATGAGATTTGATATGCATAATCTTAAGGTGATTCCCTATCCGCTGTATGAGATCCATTTTGCTCAATATCTTATAGTTTCCATGCTCGGCGACCCATCGCCGCCTCCCGGATTGTCTGTTTGTTTGTCGCCTACAGGTCACAATTTTTAACCGATCTTCACGAAACTTCACTACATGGTAGAGTTTGTCATAAGGAAGAAGCGTATTGTTTTTGAGGTCAAAAGATCAACATACGTCAAAGGTCAACAACTGAGGTGAGATTACTAAAATGCGCAATTTACATTCGATTGGGTTGAAATTTGAAGAGGATATAAATTTCAGGTCACTGAATCTCCCTAACTTATCTAAGGAGTTTTAAGGTGCAACTCACTTTGTCTGCCAACAAGGCAAGCGTGACGACCAAGGAGCTTTCCAAATAAGTCAGACATAAAGTGGTGGAGAAGCACTGTTCAGGAGAGGGTTATATGAAGATTTCAGTCACTCATTATCCCTCTGAGTACAGTGAACTCCATCATTAAGAAGTGAAAGACGTATCATACTACTCAGGCTCTACCCATATCTGGTCGCCCATCCGAACTCAGCAGCTGGGAAAGCAGGAAACTGGTGCGTGATGTCACTGTAAATCCAACAATGACTTTGAAAGATCGGCAAGGATCTATATCCGAGATGGGAGTCAGTGTTCATCAATTAACAACATCTCGTTCCCTTCACAAGACTGGCCTCTATGGACAGGTGATAATAAAGTAGCCATGATTGAAAAAGATGCATCTAAAAGCTCTTATGGAGTTTGCGAAAAAGCATCTTAATGATACTGTAGGCATGTGGAGAAAGGTTTCATGGTCAGACGAGTCATAAATTGAAAATTTTGGTCTAAATTCAAAGCAGTACATCTTTGCGCAAGACGAACACTTCACATGACACAGTTAACACCATCCCTACTGTCCAGCATGGTTGGGGCAGCATCATGCTATGGGGTTGCTTTTAATCATCAGGGACTGGCAAGCTTGTCAGGACAGAAGGAACAATGGACGGTGCAAAGTACAGGAGAATCCTCGATGAAAACCTGCTTGAGTCAGCCATGAATCTGAAACTTGGTATGAGATTCACATTTCAGCAGGATAATGATCTGAAGCCCACAGATAAAGCCACACTGGAGTGGTTGAATCAGAAAAAAATTAATGTTCTTGAGTGGCCCATGCAAAGTCCTGACTTGAACCCGATTGAACATTAATGGCGAGACTTGAAGATTGCAGTCCATCGACGATCCCCATCAAACTTGGCAGAACGAGAGCAATTTTCACTTGAAGAATGGCCAAAGATGTCACCAGCTCACTGTGCAAAGCTGGTGGAGACCGACACAAAAACACTCATAGCAGTCATTGCTGTAAAAGGTGTTTCCACCAAGTACTGATGTAAGGGGTGAATGCTTTCGGAACCAGTGAATTTTGATTTGTACATGTTTTTTGCAGGTATTCCTGACATGTAATCTCCTTCAGCTATATAGTCCGTCGGTCAATGTAAAAAAAAACAAATTTTCATATAGAATCTTGGCAACTGTGTTTAATTCCATCTAAATACATCACTGATCAGAAAAAAATGTTGTTGCCAGTTTTTCTGTGTGGTCCCAGGGTCATTTTTGGTACAAAATAAACTTTGGTGTGAAAAATGCGATAATATTTGACCAAAAATTTAGTTTCTTTAGTAAGTATACCGTGTGACCCCTTAAAATGATCAGGATGATCCAATCCACGATGAGAGTATGTTTCCATATAGTCATGAGTCCCTGTGTGTGAATATTGTGCAGTTAAATGCTATTAATGTATAATTCTTCACGACAAGTACCAGCACATGGAGTCTCAAAAAGATGAGCATTTGAATTTCCAATGGACAAAGTGTCGCATTAAGAATTTTGCAAACATCAGTCACTCCTATTGTGAACCAATGTGTCCCACTTCAAACCACATATATTTACACCTGAGTCCTTGCTCCTTACGTTACTCCTCTTCCTCATCTTGTCCAATTACAGTGGGTTGTGTGTTGTGACATTTGTCCTCATCTCCCGTGCAGTGGCAGAGTTCGGTGCAGACAAGATTGTGGTGTCTGCAAGAGCACCTGCCTGAGCATGTCCTGTCTGTGGATGCACAGCTGCATCGCGTCAGCTGCAAAACTGCATCTGGAGCTGGTGCTTCCTCGGTCAGCACTGGCACCAGTTGACCATCTTGCTGCTGTCATCCAAGCTCCAGAGGGTTGGGGATGACTGGATCTAGGACCAGGTCCTGTAACCAAACACTCGCCTGTACATGTGCTCGCCTGATATGCTCTAACCAAGCACCATGGGTAGGTGGTAGTTTGTCCACTCCTTGTTCAGGCTTCAGTAGTTTGAAGAGGTGCCACCTGAGGTCCTTCGCCTGGGTGATGTGGAGTCGTCTTGGACAGAATAGTGCGCACAACAACTCTTCACAGCCCTTGACCACTTCAGCGGACGGTTCTGCTCCTTCTCCAAGCCCAGCCAGTGCAGCAAGTACCGTGGGGCTTGATGCAAGGAATGCTGTGAAGCATCCATTTTTGCCCTTTCCTTGTATGTGTCCAGTTGTATTGCACCGGTCAGTGCTTTCCAGTTTATTAAAGCAGATGCTTTATCTGGACCAAGTTGGTCACAGACTGGTTTCAGCATGACTTTGTGACGGCGCTCATTGGTGCCCATGATTACTGCTGGTTCGATGCCCAGTTGTGGCACCCTGCGAAGAGCCAGGAGGAGGACATCAGCGTCTTGGGAGTAGAGGTGGACTCTGAGTCCTGTTTCTGCAACTTCCACCGCATGTAGAATCATGAGAGTGTCTGCCTCTTCATGTGTGCTCACACCTGTAGAGACAGGGCAGTCGGAATTTGTCACGACACCACTGCATGCCACGGTCACCAGGTTCCCAGCAGTACTCATGTCGATGAGTTTTTGAGCCAGGTACAGAGTGAGTGAATCCTTTGTGTCGTTGCTTGCGAGAAAAGTACCTTTGTCTCTGATGCAAGTTGAATCTTGTACTATGTTGGATTGGATTCCCTTTGACTTGCCTCTGCACCGTTCTCTTGTGCCTTCCTTCAGTGAAGATACTTTGGTATAGTTATCAACGATAACCCTCACTTGGTTATAGCCTCGAGCTTTTGAGTCGATGATCTTGACATATGATGTGCCAAGGTCACTGCAGTTATTGAAGTTCTTGACCGCCATCAACTCCTGCAAGACTGCCATTCCATCGACTATGAGACAGCACCCCTTCTCTTCATCCAGCAGGTGGATTACTGTGCTTTTGTCAGTTGTTGGGTGGATCGATCCATCTGGTTTCATCAACACCCGGTTTGTGTATGCAAACTCGTGAGTGCCAATCACTGCTTCCAAATCAATGTCCTCTCTTGATGACCGCGCTATCACCAGCATCCTGGCAAAGAGTGATGATGTTGCCTTCAGTATCAGCTTCGGAGCCAGCATTCAGGTTGATTTCTTTTGCAGATGCACTCCAAGACAGCAGTTTGACCTTTGTCATCTTGGACCATAGGTTTTCATTGCCAGTCAGCCGTTCTTTAACGAATCTCAGATAGGTACCCATGCCAACCTGCTCTGCTGACAGGATTCTCTCTTTGGCATTGTTGGGTAGTATCTCCTTTGATAGGAGCTTGAACATGCAGCTGGTCATGGCCTGGGGATCAGGCTCAGTACTGGACCCCATTAAGATGTTGCATTGTGCTGGCACCGTCTTCAGCTGTGCAATAGCTCGTTCCTGGCGACGAACTTTGGCTTGGGAGAGGCAGTGGTGTTGATGTGCTATAACACTGTTCGATAGTGCAGCCAGTCTTTCGGTCTCTGCAGAGAGGTGTGCCAGCTCAGGGCCTGTGAGACAGAACTTGAGTAGAGTCTTTGGGTACGACCAAAGCACGACCCCCCCCCCCCACAGGGCCCCCACACAGACAAAAAAAATGCCAAATTTTCTCACATATACACTCCAGCTTTGCTCGACATTCTGCTGAGCCTCAAGCAAGCCACAGAAACGAATTTCCGGGTGCCTATTTTTCAAAAATTTCTGGGGGAGGACCCCCAGACCTCCCTCACGGACTTCGTGCCTTCGGCACTCGTGAGTCGAGCCCGACGCCCCCCCCCCTTGAAATTTCCTAGATCCACGACTGCAGCCCAGTATGTTACCGAAGATCATAAAATATCAGTTGTTGGTAGAATTAGTGTAGTATTTTGTGTTATTAAATTTTTCAACAATCTAACCATATTTTGAATCTGAGGGCACAAAATACCTAAACAAAAATTGGCAATATTTGTTTTTGTATTGTACTAGATAATTTGGATGAATTGAAATGCATTTTAATGCATTTGCCAAATGTCTGGCTCCCCAAAAATTTAAAAATATTTTTACGGCAACTAAAATTTTTTTTCATACTTTTGCTCAGAAATCACCCCGGGACCAAATAGAAAAACTGGCAACATGTTTTTTTTTATGTCCTAAATACTATTTAGAGGAATGTAAATGCATTTGCCAAGATTATATACAAAAATATGACAAGATTTAATTTTTTACATTGACCGATTGACTCATAACAGTATTTAGTTTGATATTTTCAGTTATGAATACAAAAGTTCATTTGGAAAAATTGTTTCTGCATTATTCGTAATTCTTTTAAATGTGGAATTATTGGTTGCGGGTGAATACTTTTGCAGACCTCTGTCGATATGTTTTAAAGGAGAAGAGATTTTAGCTTTATATTATTCACAGGAATTACAAAAGACAAAACTCACAATAAAAGAAGAAAATGAAGCCCATCCCTCACCTTCCATCGAAACCCAAACCCTAACAGCCCAAACCCAAACATGAACACCTCAAACCCATCCCTAACCCTCATATTAAAACCCAAACCCTAACACCCCAAACCCAAACCCTAACAACCCAAACCCAAAGCATAACACCCCAAACCCAAACCCTAACAGCGCAAACGCAAACACTAACACCCCAAACCCAACCCTAACCCTCATATTAAAACCCAAACCCTAACACCCCAAACCCAAACCCTAACAACCCAAACGCAAAGCATAACACCCCAAACCCAAACCCTAACAGCCCAAACCCAAACACTAACACCCCAAACCCAACCCGAACCCTCATATTAAAACCCAAACCCTAACACCCCAAACCCAAACCCTAACAACCCAAACCCAAGCCCGAACACCCCAAACCCAACACTAACCCTAACATTAAAACCCAAACCCTAATCCTCACACCCCAAACCCAATCCCAACCCTAACCTTTACACCCCAAACCCAACTCTAATCCCAAGATCATAAATCATTTTTGCACAATTTTTTTTAAACAACTCAACGAATGATTCTTTTTTTAAAGTTTAATAATTTTTTTTCAAGTCGTTCAATAACAGTACACGGTCAATACAGTCTTTCAAGTCAAAGTTTTTTTTTTCTTTTCTTTTCTTCCGGTTCTGTCTTAAGAATGAAGTTTCAGTTCTTTCAAGTTTGAAGAAGTGGAAAGGAGGAGATATATTGTAAATTTGTCTCAAGAAATCTCAGGTCTTCCCAGCACTTTCTTGATATTGCTGAAAAAGAATAAATAAATACATTACATGTCAAATATCGAATTAAATAATATATAATTTCATTAATAATTATTAATCACCTGAACTTACCACTCATCAAGCACCATCCAACCAAGAACGACAAGGATAGGTAGGTTGGGAACTCCAAAGGTCTCCAAGATAGAAACCACTTTTCGAGTCTCCAAAGGTAGGTCTCACATTTTGAGCCATCAAGGCAAAACTCTTTTCCTCATTTTCCCGAATTTTGTGGGTCATCAAGGTAGAACTCGTTTTGTGGGTCATCAAGGTGGAACTCGTTTTGTGGGTCATCAAGGTGGAACTCGTTTTGTGGGTCATCAAGGTGGAACTCGTTTTGTGGGTCATCAAGGTAGAACTCGTTTTGTGGGTCATTAAGGTAGAACTCATATGCTGGGTCAAGGTGGAACTCGTTTTGTGGGTCTCTGCAAACATATCAGCAAAAGGAAGTGAAAACCACTCAACATCACCGTCATCATAATCTTCATCATTATCATGCCTTCCAACACAATCCTGGAAACACTGTACTCTCTCCATTGCTTTCTGTATCTCAGTTCAATTTTCCTTTTCTTTTGCCTTCAATTTCACATCTTGATTTTCTTCATCACAAAGTCCCATTGGGTTTTAATTAAAGTTTTCCAAACAATTAATTTGAATACAGTGAAAGTTTGTCATTGAAAAAAGCTGGACTTCCTATTCGTTGGTGAAGGAGATGTTTCGGAGAGAATCCACTCGCCTTGGTCACGGCAGATGAAGTGAGGAAGAAGCTGGAAAATTGCCATGTGACATCCGACCTGCTTCGATTTAACGACCAACATTCATCGATTTAATCTATATATTACTGAAACTCTCATCTTGTATGTTTACATATATTTATACATGTATGTTCCCGAAATACAGCCAAAACGGTACAAGATAGCGCAAATTTTTAGGGCCACCTTACTCACTATTCTCCTGCGGTGTGCAGTATCAGGTTTCGGTCGAATCGGGCAACAAAAAAAAATAACAAATCAATTCCCGATTCAGTCAAGTACGGGAGAATTTAGTCAATACAAACAACCTCAGCGGTATAGTTCGATGGAGCTATCTTTTATTTTTCTTGAAATGATTTTTTCATCAACCGCTGTCACAATGGGAACCCAATGATCATCATGGGTCATCTCGTTAATTTTAATGATCATCCAGTTGTACACACCGACTTGTATACGGTTACATTAACACTCGTGCCAGACTTTCACCAATTGGATGATCTGTTTGGTGCTTGTCTGGCTGAGAGTGCAGCAAAACATTCGTTTGTTCCCAACGCTTCTGAGACACAGACAGAATGGGACATGATAGGGGTGAAGAACATTTAGTTTATACAAAGTTTGAAATCATTTGTAATGTAAAGCAAGAATTTTGGCAACTTACATTCCAACGGGTAGGATGGTTTCATTCGAGAGGGTGGAGGGGAGTTAACGAGCACCTCTTCTGGAGGGGCCTTTGGAAAAAAAAAACAAGAAAAACATAAAACATTAAACACACTGATATCTTCATCAGTTTGATAACTTGTTCAGGAAAGGGCACAGAAGGGAATGCACTGATGGAACAGGGAACAACGAAAAGATGAATAATCCAATCGAGGGGAGTTAAACTTCTTGTGATTTATCCTGCGTGGCGATGACCATGTCAATAAGTTACCTTCCCACCAAAATAATAATTACAATTATCTCCACAATTAAGAACATTCTTCTTCAAAGAAAGAAGCATTAACAGCAATGTCTATAAAAGAACAAGTGGCAAAATGTTTTTCAGCTTCACAACACGATCTTGGGGTTTGCTGTGTTTGCACCGAATGTGGTCACCCCAACTGCCGTAAAGTATTGAAGAGTGCTCACCTGTTGAAGGTCCTGCATGTAGTATGACCCCTCAACACCGTGCTGCTTCTGTTGTTGCTGGTCCAGCCCTTCAGTTACATGTTGTTTCTGTTGCTGTTGCAGCCTGTGATCACAATGAAGGTTCTGCTATTCCTGCAGCCCCTCAACACCGTGCTGCTTCTGTTGTTGCTGTTGCTCATTTCGACCCTGTTGACCCTTAAGACCTGTAGACTCCGCATGACCCTTTAAACTCCCGTAAATCCTTTGACCCCTTCGACATATATACCGGCAGATCATTTAGACCCGTTGAGACCCCATAGACCCATTTCTATCCTGTACAACCTTTACACCCTTTGAACTGCTTCGACCCCTTTAGAACCCTTCAAACACAAACCACTCAAACATCAAAATAGTCTTTTTGCAACACAGACTTCTCTTTTCAGCAGGTGATGTGCAAACTCAACCCACCCAGAGGGTGGGCACACTGTGCTGGTAACCTTATCTAATCGAAAACTACTTGGAAAAACTATCACGAAAATGAAATCAAACTCCTGGAAGTTGGACAACACAAAATAAAGCCTCCCCCTCCCCCCTTCTCCCTTGCGAACCTGGTGTCCCTTGTCCTCAATGAGAATCATCATCGGACCAATCACATTCGTCGTCTCCATCCTCACAATGACATCCGTCATCGTCATCCTCACAATGACATCCGTCATCGTCATCGTCACAGTCACATCTGTCATCGTCATCGGAACAAACACATTCGTCATTGTCGTCACAATCACATCCGTCATCGTCATCGTCACAATCACATCCGTCGTCTCCATCCTCACAGTCACATTCGTCATCGTCGTCATCATCATCTTCCACATCCTCATCCTCCCCATCAGCCTCATCTTCTCCATCCACTTTCTTGTCCTTTCTGTGAACACACAAGAATCACCAGAACTTCGTTTGAGAGAACATTTCTCTGCATCGTGCAAATGTATCAGAGTACCACCAGGTATACAAACTCCAATAACAACATATTCATCAGTCGAGAGGTCCATCGGGATCATAGTTTGCCGTTCTTAATCTGAAGATCAATCATAAAATGAAGACTTGTGAAGAGGTTTACCGAAGCCGTTTGTTCCTCCATAAGTATATCGCCCAAAGCAAGTTGATGATAAGTGTCACCATGGAGATGATCCCGACAGCATGTTCAAATCTGCCCCACAGCGACACGAGGTCTCCAACGTCCATCGGGCCGACAACAGAACCTTCCTCAAAGATCTGTGGACACGGAAATAACAAGTTTAATAAATTAATGTGATTTCAATGAAAACAGGAATCAATATCCTTCATCACAATCCGGAAATGGGATCCTTTCAAACTGAAATTGAAACCTGATGTTCTGACCCCAGGCCCACCAATTCGATCGTACATTCCAGAACAGGTGTGGTTTCCTTGTAACGAGATGTAAGTTTACACCGTCATCAAACCGTCATTATTTATTTCTGCTCACAATCTGATCACAATCTGCTCCCTTCCTATAACTTCATTTTCATACCAATCACTGGGATCTTTAACCCTTTACCCTCTATCCATCAGCGATGGTCTTTCTCTCCGTTTCCCATTTACCTGGTAAGACTTCCTTATCGTCCACACTTCAGGACGCACTTGCAGGTGTGCCGGAAACATATCTTCTTGAAATTCTTCGAAAAAACTCAAGAGCACAACAAGGTACGTCCACATCGTAGCAGCGAATGCGGCGGAATGGTCTAAATGTAAACACACAATGCATCCCGACGATGGTCTTTGTGACGCTGCAAGCATTGTTGTCATGGCAACCGCGTTCGGTACTAAACAAGCCCATTTCAGTTTTCATTGTGTCGTCATCCCATGTATAATATGTAATTATATAATGGTATGTAATATTTGTGTACAGGGTGGCCTGAAAGTCGTTTTATCCCTCCACAGTGAAGCATTCGTTCTTAAACTCTTAATATACCGGTTTTATTGTGCAGTACTGTACTTACAATATGAATTAATCACTCATTCTATCTGTATGTGCTCCATCATTCTGATACAATGACTCATTGATTAAAAAGATGATTGTAACTACAAAACTTTAATATAGACATAAGCAGAACCATTTGAAGGACATTGCCATAAAACAGACTAAAAAGAAAACCACAAAGCTTTCCATTGTGCTCTCTCCATGTGAAATTCACACAAAGTGAATGAGGTAAAGAAGAAAAACAGTCCACTACACACCTATTTGAGATATTGAGATGAGATGCATTCAAGATATTGAGATGAGGACGAAGTATAACACATCTCCGAATACTTGAAGCAATATTTATCTATTCCATGGATCCGATGTTTTGTCGGCAAAAAGAGTTTTTCAACTCGCTTTGCTTATTTGTGCAAAAAAAGAGGAACGCGAACTCATCTCACGATCACAGATGTTGATGAAGAGGATTCTACAACAACCTTTGGGGTTCCGCCTCAAACTCTGCCACCTCCAATTGGAGAGCTGAACACTGAACAGGCTCCTCCCACCGAGACCGTTGGGAGTTGATGACACATCGGTGGAGAACATCCAATTGGAATTGACCTTGTTGATCGGTGTCGAGTGGACTGTTTTTCTTCTTTACCTCATTCACTTTGTGTGAATTTCACCTGAAGGGAGCACACCGAAAAGCTTTGTGCTTTACTTTTTTAAAGACCTCAAAAGGGTGTGGATGGGGAAATTAACGGGGTGTGGCCGGCATTAGGGTTTGGTTTAGGAATGGAGCTTTAATGTTTTGATTTGGGTTTCCGCTATATTGGAGTACAAACAAATACCACCCGTCACTTTGATGATTGGAATACCAAAGAGGGGAGCGAGAAAAAGAGGAGGGAAGAGGGAGAGAGGGGTGAAAGAGAGGAAGAGCGAGGAACAGTGGGGGAAGGAAAGACAGTGTAAGGAGAGAGGAAGGGAAGGCAGATGTGCGGTGGAGCATTAATTACCGCCGGGATGCGTCTGGAGCCAAGCTGGCCGGAGACAAACACCGCTCAGAGAAGTCCGGAGACAAACACCTTCCAGACATAACCACCGTCCGGATATGTCCAGAGACAGAGACAAAGACAGAGTTATGCCTTATGAACAAAACACACACACACACACACACACACACACACACACACACACACACACACACACACACACACACACACACACACACACACACACACACACACACACACACACACACACACACACACACACACACACACACACACACACACACACCGAATTTCTAAAATTGTCAATTTTCATCTGATTCACTTGAACATTGAAGAGGATTTGCATATTTGCTCAATGAATTCAACCACCAATTATTTATTTTCGAGGTCACCATGAGCCAAAAGGACAACATAGACCGAATTTCTAAAATTGTCAATTTTCATCTGATTCACTTGAAGATTGAAGAGGAGTTGCATATTTGGTCAATGAATTCAACCACCAATTATTTTTGAGGTCAAATTTGTTTTATGGATTTTGCAAGTATTTTGCACAATAGAAATTTTGCGCAATTCTAAGTCACGGTCACGCTCGCCTACAGGTGTGACCTACAGCTCACAAACTTTACCAAGTTGCAGAGATAGACTCAATGGAGAAGCCTATTGATTTTGAGATCAAAGGTCATCTTGAGGTTAAATTTTTGAAATCGTCATTTTTCATCCAATTGACTTAAAATTGGAACAAGATTTGCATAAGCCTGCGTCACTGAATTAGAAAACCAACTATTTTTGTGGACCAAAGGTCAAAGCTCAACTCAAAGTCAAACTTTTAAAATCATCAAATTTTGTTTGCAAAATCGTAAATTTTCATCTGATTGACTTGATATTTGAACAAGATTTGCAAATTTCATCGCTGAATTTGGAAACCAACTATTTTTGAGGTCAAAAGGTCAAAGGTCAAACTTCTAAAATCATCAATTTCAGTCTGAAAAATCATCAGTTTTCATCTCATTGACCTGAACTTTGATTAAGAATGTGAATTTTAATCTTAATGAAATTGACAATGTCATGTATCCACGGGCACCTTTGGAGAGGAGGGGGTGGATTTTGCAAGTATCGTGCTCTGCACGACTTTTTCTCGTTACTCGCAAAATCGAAGATTTTTCAAGTATATTGTTTTGTCGATTTTGTTATTCTGTTAGATCGCCGAAATAGGTGACCCTTATTGTCAGTAATTCTGTCTGTTTGTTTGTTTGGATGTTTGTTCGTTTGTCATCAGCATAATTGGTCGTAAACGTGGGCCGATTTTGACCAAACTCGGGTGGTAGGTACATCTTATGACCTAGTGCTTTGGAAATTGTGATGGTTGCTAGGGACGCTTTGGTTCCCTAGCAAAAACCGAAAAACCTTCAAAATCTGTACCGTTCACGCGAAATCAATTCCGAAAGCCATTGTCACACGTAGGGTTATGAAATTTGGCACGAATGATCTACAGTTGATGCTCTATCAAACATATTCCGTTTTTTGCGATATATGGAATACTTTATTCGCAGCGCCCCCTACAATTAGGGTATTCGCCAAATTTGGCGAAATTTGAAGGCCCCCGAGCGACCAGGTGAGTGCATCGATACGAATGAAACTTTGCAGGTTCATGGTACTCAATGAGTACTACAACTTTGCCTCAGGACATATTGACTGATTTCGCTTAGGTCAGGGGTCAAAGGTCAATCAATTAGTGCAAAAATCGAAAATATGCGAGAGCTGGAGGTGCCTTCGCACCAAATGCTACTCCTCCTAGGGTTATGGTCGGATGGTCATGAAAATTCACACTAATCGTCTGGAATACATTGTGCACAAACGATCGAGCCGGATTTTCGATTTAGATCTTTGTTCACCCACACCCCCTCGAACTTTGGGGATTTACGATTTCAAACCGCTTTTTCGGTACTTTTCATTCAAATGGATACCGAGTAGTTATCAGGAGATGGAACTGGATGAGATTTGATATGCGTAATCTTAAGGTGATTCCCTATCCACTGTATGACATCCATTTTGCTCTATATCTTATCGTTTCCATGCTCGGCAACCCATCGCCGCCTACCGGCTTGTCTGTTTGTTTGTCGCCTACAGGTCACAATTTTTAACCGATCTTTACGAAACTTCACTACATGGTAGAGTTTGTCATAAGGAAGAAGCGTATTGTTTTTGAGGTCAAAAGATCAACATAGGTCAAAGGTCAACAACTGAGGTGAGATTTCTGAATTCCTCAATTTTCATCTGTTTGATTTGAAATTTGAAGAGGATTTATATTTCAGGCCACTGGATTCCACCACCAATTATTTTGAAGGTCCACAAAGGCAAAAAGGTCAACATAGGCCAAGTTGCTAAGATTGTCAATTTTAATCTGATTTGCTTGACATTTGAAGAGTCGCATATTTGGTCATTTAATTCAACCACCAATTATTTTTTAGGTCAAATTTGTTTAATGGATTTTGCAAGTATCATGCTCTGCACAATGTCTTTTTCTTGTTTGTTTGTTTGTCTGTATGTCATTCACCTACAGGTCACATTTTAAAACCAATATTCACGAAACTTCACCACATGGTAGATTTAGTCATCAGCAAGAAGCCGATTGATTTTGAGGTCAACATAGGTCAAAGGTCAACAATGTCAAATTTCTCAGATCATCAATTTTTATCAAACCGAGTAGAAATTTGAACAGTATTTTCACATCAGGTCAATAAATTCAACCACCTATTATTTTTGAGGTCATTCAACATGGACCAAAAGGACAACATCGGCTGAATTTCTAAAATCCTCAATTTTCATCCTATTGACTTGCGTTTTGAAGAGGATTTGCATATCAGGTTACTGAATTCAACTTTTTCTTTTTTTTGTATGCATTGTTGAGGCTCGTATGAGAGCGAGCACACAATGCACAAGTTGGGCATGAGACAAGAGGGGCAGGAGAGGGAAGGCCAAAACAGTGGGGAACAGAGACATGAGGAGATCGGTGGAAGGGAGAGGGATGGGGCAGGGTATAGAGAGTAAACAAGACGGACACTACAGGGACTTTCAGAAGGAAAGCATGGAATTTGAAGGAGGTGGGTTTGGGGCGGATTAACGGGGGTAGAAAAGATCGTGGTTTTGGCTGGGGGAAGATAAGAGATGGTGGTGAACAGATGTTTTGAAGGCCTGGAGGGAAGAGTGGGATTGAAGAGAGTGTGAGAGTTTGTTCCAAAGGCAGAAACAAAGAGGAATGAAAGAGTGAGGGTGAGCAGTGATTCTTGATTTTGGTAGTTTTTACCAGAAGGGGGTTGCTGGCATACCTTGAGTGCCCTGCAGAAATATGGGGGGGGGTGGACATATATCAGACAAGACAGAGCAGGCGGGGGGGGGGGGAGGCGAGGAGATGGTAGAAGACAGAAAGACCACCGACCTGCCTGTGCTGAGAGAATGAGAGGCTGAAAGACTCAGCCTTACCGCGGGAGATACCAATGAGCCTCAATGCCTTGATTTCCACAGTGTGAAGCCGAGAAAGCTGAGGCAGGAGCACGAACGCAGAGGGAAGAGCAGTTGATCAGGCTGTGGACAAAAGCTCTGTATGTGGTCAGCAGCTCAAGTGGACCACGGAAGGACCTTGCATGATGGAGAATGCCCAGTCGGCAACTGGCTTTGGAGACCAGGTTGGAAATGTGGCTTTCACAGCAAAGATCATGGCAGATAGTGAGACCCAGAAGTTTGAAGGAAAGGACTTATTCAAGAGGATTGTTGAGAAAGTAGTTTCTTCCAGAGGATTGTTCCACATATTGGACCAGTTTGTGATTTTATCCAGATCTTCAGAGAGTGAAGAAGCTGCTGCTTGCCAGTCTGAGGGATGACAGATGGTACGGCAGAGGGTGGAGTCATCAGCAAAGAGATTAAGCGGATTTTCCAGAGAATCGGAGAGATCATTGATGAAAACCAGATAAAGAAAAGGGCCCAGAACGCTGCTTTGAGGAACTCCAGCCTGGACAGGAAGAGTGGATGAAAGAACTCCATTTAGGGCCACACGTTGGCTGTGACAGGAGAGGAAGTCTGTGAGCCATGAGTGGAGATGGTCTTGGATACCAGAGAGAGAGAGAGAGAGAGAGAGAGAGAGAGAGAGAGAGAGAGAGAGAGAGAGAGAGAGAGAGAGAGAGAGAGAGAGAGAGAGAGAGAGAGAGAGAGAGAGAGAGAGAGAGAGAGAGAGAGAGAGAGAGAGAGAGAGAGAGAGAGAGAGAGAGAGAGAGAGTTTGGTGAATAGTGCAGGGTGCCAAACTGTGTCAAAAGCATGTGATATATCCAGGGATATGGCTCTGATTTCCTGTCTGGCATTGAGGACCTCCATCCATTGTTGGGAGGGCAGAAGCAGCACATCCAGGATCGAGTGACCTGATCTGAAACCAAATTGATGATCGGAAATCAAGCCATTGGAGAAGAGGAAGGATTTAACGTCTGAAGCGATGATGGATTCCATAACTTTGCTGATGATTGGTAGAAGGCTGATTAATCTGTGGTTGCAGGGATCTGTTTTTGCACCTTTTTGATGCAGAGTGGTAATGTTTGCTGATTTCCAAGCAGATGGCAGATGACCTTGAGCAAATGAGAGGGTGAATAGAACAGAGAGAGGGTGAGCAAGAGCAGAGGAACAGGTTTTAAGGACAAGTGGGCTGATGCCGTCTGGACCGGTTGCAGAATCTGAGTCGAGGTTTGACAGCAAGATCTCCACTTTGTCAGAATGAAAGGACACAGAGTCCAGGGACAGTTGGATGCCACTGGGTAAGGGGGGTACAGAAAGTGATGGGTTTCGGACACAAGATTTAGATGCAGCACCGAGTTTAGGCATTCAGCCTTTTCACGTGCGGTATCAGCAGTGCGGCCATTTGAGGTAAGGGAGGGGATGGAGAGGGAGCATACACCAGAAACAGATTTGATTCGACGCCACCAGGATTTTGAGGAGGGAGAGAGGTTTGAGAGTTCAGACTTGAGATTAGAAAGATGTTGTTTTCTGGCTCTCCTGAGGGTAGATACACACTTGTTCCGAGCTTTATGGAAGGAACTGAAATTACCCTCAGTTGGGTTTGCTTTCCATGAGGCAAAGGCAAGTTGTTTCAGGACAACTGCCTCGCCACAAGCTTCAGTGAACTAAGGGCGGGAGGAAGGGTCAGACAACTGAAGACGAGAGGGGATAAATCTGTAAATCAACATCATGAGGGAGAGCAAGTTTCTTTGAAAGAATTCCCAGGACGAGTTGATATTGGAGAAAGTAGTGATGGGAGACCAGTCGAGAAGGTTGATGCCTGCTTGAATACCCTGCCTGTCAGCCTGAGTGAAATGCCGGATTCGACAACGCTGCTCGGTGAATTTTTTTGAGGTCAACATCGGCCAAAAAGTCGACATCATCGGCCGTATTTCTAAATTCATCAAATTTTCATCCGATTGACTTGAAATTTGAAGAGGATTTGCATATCAGGTCACTGAATTAAATCACCAAACATTTTGAGGATAACATCGGCCAATGGTCCTCAATTTTCTTAGGTGCAATTTTAAACAACTTCGGTGCAATTTCTAAAATCCTCAATTTTTTCCCAATTGATTTGCAATTTAAAGGGGATATGCATATCAGGTCACCGAATTCAACCACCAATTATTGTTAACTTCAAATTTATTTTTGGGATTTTGAAAATATTGTGTTCTGCATGACATCTTCCTTGTTACTTGACAAATGAAAGATTTTTCTAATATTAAAAAAAAAAATCTTTCAACATCCACATGTAATTTAAAGATTTTTCAAGAATATTGGTTGGTCGACTTTGTTATTCTGTTTGCATCTGTTTGTTACTTGTGAAAATCGAAGATTTTTCAAGTATATTGGTTGGTCTTGAGCGTTCAGAATTTCGTGTGAGCAAAATCCACTCCGTGGGAGTACCTCGTGTGCTGCGGTCCTTTGCAGGGCAGCTCACCGGCTGACGGCATTGGGGGCAAAGCCTTCAGGACCCCCAATCTTTGATGATAGGAGGAAAAGCACGGGGTAAACTTCATGGGTCAGATTGCTGTGGTGTGTGGCGGAGTGGTGCTGTGGTGTCATCCAACAGATAGCAGTCTCCTTGGGTTAACCTGAGGCAGTCCCTTCGGGTGGGCACCTGGAATGACCTATCCTGAAGAGAGGATGATCACCTGTCTCTGTTATCATCTGAGCTCAATCGTTAGAACATCGGTATTGCAGCACTCTCTGAGGTTCGGAGACCGGATAGTGGAAAGATCATGGCGGGTGGTTCCAGCAACTCTTGGTCTGGTCACTCTGATGGTTACCATGCCCAATGAGTTGCTGTCGGTGTGTCCAATAAGTTCACTCCAATGATAATTGAGGTAACACCGGTCAACGAGCGTATTGTGAGACGAGGATTCATCACTCCTTGGGTGTCGTTTCTCTGGTCTCTGTATATGCTTTGACTGAGGCAAGTGATCTCATCTTGAAGGTCTCATTCTATGCCATGCTCGAGACTGTGGTTGATCATTGCCCCAGGAAGGATAATGTTCAGGTCTTAGGGAAATTCAATGCAATGACTGGAACTGATAGGGATGGTTATGAGGTGTGTGTTGGTCCCCATGGGTCTGGAACTGTGAACCAGAATAGCACTAAGTTCCTTGACTTTGCCAGAAGTCATGGAATTAGGGTGGCTTGTTCATGGTCTCAGCGTCCACAGGCTCATCGCTGGACTTGGTATTCCAACGATGGTGGTTTGCCAAAGGATATTGACAATGTCCTTGTTGATTGTCACTGGAAGATGATCCAGAACTGCAGGGTCTAACGGAGTGCTCAGTTCCTCAATACCATCCACAGGCTTGTTGCAGCAACTCTGAAGTTGCAGCTTAAATCCAGGAGAATGGTACCATCCCAGCCTCAGCTGGATGCTGGCAAGTTCAAGGATGAGAGCGTAGCTGAGGAGTTTGCGAACAGGCTAAGTGGGGATTTGGGGGTCTGGATACTTGATGGAATCCTGAAGAGTTGTGGAGTGCTTTCAAGGCCACCATCCTTGATGCTGATGGTCGATGTCTTGAAACTCATCGGAGGGCGAAGAAGAATTTTGTCTCTCAAGGGACACTGGATACTATTGACCAGGGTCACAGGACCATGCTTAAATGGTAGAGCTGAGCTGTTCAGGGAGTTGGGGCATAAACTGGATGTCTGTGAGAGGGGAGAGCATCACCTGTGGTCAAGTGATTCTCATCCTGCTTGCAGGGGAATTCACGCATTACGTTCCTCCAACACCATCTCTTGGTGCACTGCAGTTGGAGCGGAGGGTGGTCGGCTCGTGACAGAGGAGTCCAAAGTGAAGGCCCGCTGGGCCAGTTACTTTGAGCGGCTGTACCAGGCTGATCCACCAGCTGTTGAGTTGGATGTCAAGGGTGTTACTCTCCCTATTGCTGACCTTCCAATCAACTCTGATCAACCTTCATTTGTGAAAAAAACATGCTGCGGTGAACTGGTTGAAGTTGAGTCAAGCTCCTGCGATCTGTGGCATCCATGTGAACTTCTCAAGGCTGGTGGAAATGCTGTACTCATGTCGTTGCATGCAGTTTTGTGCTCTGTCAGGAACACAGGCATCTTTCCAACTGACTGGAAGAGGGGTCTTGTGCCCTCTCTGGAAAGGGAAGGGTGATTACCAGAACTGCAATATCTACCGAGGGGTGATGCTGCTCTCAATGCCGAGCAAGGTCTTTGCTCGGATAATTCTTGATAGGGTTCGCCACCATCTGCTTGAGCACCAGCGTCCAGAGCAGTCAGGCTTTACACCACATAGGTCAACGATTGACCGTATCCTTGCACTTCGGGTCCTCACCAAACACAGATGAGACTTTCCGCAGTGGCTGCTTGCAGCCTATGCTGATCTCTGTAAAGCGTTTGATTCAGAGAATCGGGATGCCCTCTGGAGGATTCTAGGTCTTCGTGGGGTGCCACCAAAACTGATCACTCTAATGTCTGAACTCTACTCTGGTACTGAGAGTGCTGTGAGATGTGGTGGTACCATCTCTGACTTATTTCCAGTTGTTAATGGAGTTCATCAGGGGTGTGTACTGGCTCCCAGACTTTTCAGTACTTGTATGGACTGGATTCTGGGGAGGATGTTGGAGAGACCAAGCTGCAGTGCATTGTTTGGGAATGTCAAGATCTCTGACCTTGATTTCGCAGATGATGCAGTCATCTTTGCGGCGACTCTGAATATCCTTTTGGTGGCCCTCGAGGTGCTGAATAAGGAGTTGGAGCTGCTGGGATTTCCTGGGTCAAAATGAAGATCCAGACTTTCAATGACATCTTGGATGCTGATGTCCTGTCTGTGCCTGTTTGTGGTGAGGACGTTGAGGTCACAGAGATTCACTTCCCTTGGCAGTGATATTTATGTCTCTGCTGGCTGTGAGCCAGAGGTCAATATACATCTGGGGAGTTATGGATTCACTGGATCACAGGGTCCCAGTACCTGTGCGGAGGATGAAAGTCCAAGTATTCAGGTCCTTGATGCTTTCAGCCTTGCTCTACGGATGTGAGACTTGGACTTTGACCAGGGATCTGAGATCGGGACTTAATTCCTTTGGTACAAGGTCTCTTCAGAGAATCCTTGGCTATCGTTGGTCACACATTGTGTTCACCAAGCAGTTTCTGATAGAGACTCAAATGGGATTTGTTTCCTGCATAGTCCGTGAGCATGAGCTGTGGCTGTCTGTTCATGTGGCTCGTTTTCCTGACGCTGATCTTCCTCACCAGATTCTCTCAGCGATGGAGTCTCGTGAGTGGAGGAGGCCAATGGGCTGACCACGTGCCATCGGGTTGCAGCAGGTTGATCGGCATCTCAAGGAGATGGGGGATGGGCCAGGCATCTACCTGGGGGATGGCCAGACGGAGGCCCCTGGAGTACCAGTGGAAAGTGGATGTGGCGTGTGTATGTGCAGTGTGTGTGTGTGTGTGTGTGTGTGTGTGTGTGTGTGTGTGTGTGTGTGTGTGTGTGTGTAAGTGCACCATTAATCGTGCTGCTGTTTGAAACCCTTCCCAGAGTTCCTCCACAGCTATAAAGACATTCACAAATGGTACACGTCAGAATCTCAATGCAACACACTCCCTCAGCTACTGGACTGGTTTCCTCGCTTATTGGCAAATCATCAGCGATAGCTCAGACAGCAATGCATACCAATAAGGCTCCCAGCATGTACCACATGCAAATGTCAAAAGCAGTCAATATGTAAGTAATAAAGAAAGACCCACCCACATCTCTCACCTGTGAATGGAGGCTCTCACCTGTGAATAGCCAATCAGCTCTCCTCTAATCAACTAAACCCAGGTAGCTCCGATTATATAAATACATTGACACCTCCCATGATCTTCTCACCGAATAAGCCACACAAAGCAACCAAGAAGGCTGACACAAGGGAAGGTGCCCAAGGTAAGGTAAGTTAAATATCTATCTATCTATAATTCCAGCAATCTGTGTGTGTGTGTGTGTGTGTGTGTCTGTGACCGCTGTTTCTCGACAACCACTGTTCCGATCGAATTGAAACTTTCCAGCTATATTGCTGGGGACCCGAGGATTTGTCTTTTCAAGGTTTGATATTAATCGGACAAGTGCTTCCCAAGTTATGGCCATTTATTTACCAAACCAATGACAAGACACGTTGCTGCGGCCATTTATTTACCAACCAATGACATGACACGTTGCTGCGGCCATTTATTTACCAACCAATGACATGACACGTTGCTGCGTAGGCGTGGCTGCAGAGGCCGGTGCGCGGCCGGCCGATGATGACGTCACGGGCTGTGCCGGTTACATGGCAGCGAATGTCATGGCAAGCAAAGACAGGGAGGTAAACTTGATTTTAATTAACTCTGTGTGGGGAAGTGTGGTTGTCTCGAGAACGTGAGAGCGAAGGAACAACCTGTGTGGTTGTAGTTTCTGGCACGCGGTTTGAAAGTTTTTTTTGTTGTTTGCACGTATGGGCATGCACTAGTATCTAAATTTTTTTTTGCCTTTTGGGGATTTGGTTCATGATTTCTTGGTTGGGCGGGGTGGGGGGGGGAGGTGTTGAGACCCCCAGAATCCCCATTAAATCCACCCATGCTCTGGAAGGACTCTGTTCCACCTTCTAAAATACACATGTGAAGATAACAACCAACGACACACACACACACACACACACACACACACACACACACACACACACACACACACACACACACACACACACACACACACACACACACACACACACACACACACACACACACACACACACACATACTTTGAGACATGGGAGAGCTCTGTTCCACCTTTTGAAACACGCATTTGGGGAGATCGGCCAGCCACACCCTCACACACACACACACACACTCTCACACACACAGACACACACACACTCACACACACACACACACACACACCCACACACACACACACACACACACACACACACACACACACACACACACACACACACACACACACACACACACACACGGATGGTCTGTCGTGTTTTCCACAGTGCATGTCAAACATGGGCGAGGCTTTCTCAGGCAAAATCAATGTTACAAAACAATAGTCGGAAAAGTGTACAAAATGTTATCACGGCACAGTTTTACGGGGTGCCTTTTCCAAACTACTCGGTCATAAAGTCAACATATCACTCAGCGGCTCCAATCAGTGAGCTCCCTATTGATGTTGGACCTCACTCCTTGAGAAAAGTGTGACATGCATTTAGAAATGGTCAAAATTAAAGATATTGCAGGGAGTTATGAGCATCAAGAGGTCGGGTTGAGTGGAGGTAAATAAATAGCAGCAATATCACCAAAACCACGAGATGACTTGGTCGCTTAAGAACCCCAAACTGATTTCGGTTGACATTTATCTACCTCGTGTATCTCCTGCAAATGAAATCCCAGTTACAAACTGCCATCGTGGTGTTTTGCATGCCGTGGGAGTATGGACGTTAAGCCGGAGGTCCCGTCTTCCAACATCGATCGTTGGTGGACTTTAAAAATCCAGTGGTGTCTCTTGCGAAGTTCAGGCGAGTCATCTCCGGCACCCAGGACAAAATGACAAATTCCTGCTTAAGCCAGCTCCGGACAAACATCAGGCCTGGCCAGCCGGCTCGTGAAAGACTTGTACCAACAATTTTTCCCTGGCAAACCCTACAAGGTGCGAATAATTGGGGCTGCTAATAGTAGTAGTTGTAGTCGTAGTTATAATAAGCTCACTTATTTTTACCCTTGAACTTTTCATGAGCACCTCGTCAAGATTCTGGGTTCACTAGGTCTATGCAAAGCTCTTAGTTGTTCATTCTGTTAAGAGGTTAAAACCAATAGCTGAACCAGTAACATCCAAAAATCAGACGATGCCAAAATTGTGTTATTCTCGAGATAAGATAAAATATTTTGTTGAAGTAAAAGCAACTGCAGCAAATCAGTTTATCAAGGCCTTTTGTAAACTTCATTCAGCGTCGTGGAAGATATTGTCAGTGATATCGAAGAGAGTCTTTACATTCAGTATTTGGTTACCTGCGAGCACATCAAAACTGACATCGATAGTTACCTGCTCCGCCAACGAAGGTGAATGGAGGTTATGTTTTCACACCTTTTTGTCGGTCTGTTGGGTGGTCGCTCGAGTATTGGGTGGTCGCTAGAGTACCCTGATTCTCAGTTTTTCCATCTGTCTGTATGTATGTTTGTTGGGTGGTCGCTAGAGTACCCTTATTTTCACTTTTTCCGTCTGTCTTTATGTATGTTTGTTTGTCTGTATGTCTGTATGTAATGGACAGCTCTGGAGGCCAGAGAAGTCAACCGATTTTGATGAAACTTTACAGGTAGGTTCCATACCAGGATCTAGTTCTATGCTTTTGAGCACCGTTGCTATGGACACCACCGTTGCTGAGCAACGGGACTTTGAAATTTTTGAAAAATCCTAAAAAAACAATTTTTTCAAAAATCGGCTTCCAGACTTTTATACGCACTATAATCAACCTCTTTGTCAAAAATGCTCAGCCCGATCCGTCAAAAACGGTATGACGTATGCAATTATGTAGCGACCACCCATGTAGCCTACCGGCTTGTTGGGTGGTCGCGAGAGTACACTTATTTTCACTTTTTCCGTCTGTCTGTATATATGTTTGCGTGTTTGTATGTAATGGACGGCTCTGGAGGCCAGAGGATCAACCGATTTTGATGAAACTTGACAGGTAGGTTCATACCAGGATCTAGGTCTATGCTTTTGAGCACCGTTGCTATGGACACCACCATTGCGTAGCAACGGAACTTTGAAATTTTTGAAAAATCCTTAAAAAAAATTTTTTCGAAAATCAAAAATCGGCTTCCAGGCTTTTATGCGCACTACAATCAAGCTCTTTGTCAAAAATTTTCAACCCAATCCGTCAAAAACTGTATGACTAGTATGCAATTATGTAGCGACCACCCATGTCGCCTACCGGCTTGTCTGTCTGTTTGTTTGTTTGTTTGTTTGAGAGCATGATGGCTGAAAAAGTTATGGACCGATTCGGACTAAACTTGGTGGACGAGTTGGTTTGGTGACAAGAACAAGCCGATTAAATTTTAGTTCAGGTCCGAATCCAGATCCGGCCTATCAGAGGGATACAAAACGTAAACTAATCAGCGTGGTGGAGGTATGCGCTCTACCGAATGCCCTTCTAGTTACTTTTTGGGGAAATCATTTCAGATACAGGTGTTTTTTTTGTATAGAAGAACTTTGTGTAACAAAGTATGGCTCAAATTTTCCAAAATGGAAACGTATTACCCCAAACAGCAGATTCTACTGAGCGAGGAAAACAGTTTAAATGACAGCACATTCTTACCCTCCTCCCATGTCGTCCTCTTCCCCCATTGAACACCCTTTATCTGGTGCGACTCGATAATCGACCTCACCCCGTTGATGTCACGCAGTGTTTACGCATGTAAAAACTGTAATACAAACTGAAATTCCTGGTAAAAGCTGATGTTTGATGAACTTTTTAATCCGATGAGGATGTGGGTGACGTTACAATTTTGATATGTCACCTGTTGTTATTATACTATGATAACTTTGGATAACAGTGTTGTAATTCTGCGCAATAACTTGGAAATTGAGCAATTGACTTTCATCAATCATCATCATCATCATCATCATCATCACATGGGTGTTCCAATCAGAGAGGAGATAATGCGTGGTCTCTGTGGAAATGTGGTGGCAGTAGAGGGGGTCGATAGGTATAAATGGGAATGACATAGGTACCTGTATGCATTGGAGATCGAGGGGTGCGTGAACATTTGCTGGACTTGCGTTTCTGGGGTTGGTGCAGCACAGGCACGATGGGCCGAATGGCCTTTTCCTGTGCCAAAGTTGTGTGTGTGTGTGTGTGTGTGTGTGTGTGTGTGTGTGTGTGTGTGTGTGTGTGTGTGTGTGTGTGTGTGTGTGTGTGTGTGTGTGTGTGTGTGTGTGTGTGTCCTTGCATGTTTAACAGCAGCAGAATCCGTGATCTGATGCAACCAAGTCTCGCTATTATTCTGTAGTTTACAACCATCTTTGCAGATCATTAGTCGGGTTGTTGGCAATCATCAAACATGGTAACCCTGGTGTTGGCTTCATGGTTGGGATGGTTGATTTGGGATCTGTAGTTGAGCAGTACTTTGGCTCTGAATTTGTCCCAATCGTGCATTGGCAGAGAGGAGTGAGACAATTATTTTAATCTACCTGTCTGCCAATCAAACAAAATTGAAAAATAATTCCAAACAGGAATGTTACTGTTTTTTAAGGATGTCATCAAGGACACAAACAACAGGCAAGAATTACTAATGTAACATGTTAAATAAGGTGATGTAAAAGACGCTGCATCAGCAGCTAAAGAGTTCCAAACGTTTTTCCTACAACCTGTAAAATATTTATTTTACTTCAATTTAATTATATCCTTGATCTGCAGAATTATTAATTTAACACTGCAGAACACAAATCATCTTCTTGGCACTTTCAAAAACCTTTCGTTTTGCAGTATTGGACAAAATATGACGGAATTTTCACAAGGAATCTACAGGGTGAGTCATTAGTCCCACGGCATGGTTTTAGATTTGTTTATATTGAGTTCAGATCATCCCAACTGACTGGAAGAGGGGTCTTGTTGTCCCTCTCTGGAAAGGGAAGGGTGATCGCCAAGACTGCAACATCTACCGTGGGGTGATGCTGCTCTCAGTGCCGGGCAAGGTCTTTCCTCGGATAATTATTGATCAGATTTGCCACCATCTGCTTGAGCACCAGCGTCCAGAGCAGTCAGGCTTTACACCAAAGGTCAACGATTGACCGTATCCAGGCAATCTGCCTGGAGGATGGCCAGACAGAGGTCCCTGGTGTACCGGCGGAAAGTGGACGCAGCGAAGCGCTGCTCCGGCGCATGCTCCCATACCTGATCTGACCTTTCCTTTGACACATGAAGAAGATGGCACGATTCTTGTGTTCGTGTTGAAGTGATTTGGCTTGCGTGGTGAAGCAAGACGCTAGCCTTTGGCTCTTGGTTGGGTCGTGAGAAACGGACCCTAAGCCTCGTGTATGTCAAATCGCAGGTCGGTGAGGACGATCGATGCACGAAGCAGCTGCACAGGGTTTCTGAGTCTTGGTGTTGAATACCACTCACGAATTTCCTGATGTACAAACGTATCCACTGTGAGGGAGCGGCTTGGCGCCATTTTGCGCGTGTCTACACATGGAAGTAGACGCGCCTCAATTCCAAGTTCCACAAAGACCATCTCTGGGCCAAGCTCAGTGGCACAATGAAGGAGGGGTTTTCTTTTATTTTGTTTCCCCTTTGTTTGTATTTAAGTCTGTGTGTCGAGGCACCTCGACTCAGACTTTAATTTCCCTCATGCATTGTTATATTCTGATATTTGCAAATATTTGTCAATTTTCATTAAATGTGTTCATTTTAAGTGGTTGTGTCAGTGCATTTGTTGTAGGGTTCGAGTATAAACCCCCCTGTGCATCCATTTCTGTGTCGCCGTCCCTCCGCCATTGCCAGCTCCCCCTCCCGCACGTGTGATAATCTCCGAGGATAAACGTCAAAATATCTCCGCTAATTGAAATCGCCTTTACCATTATCTCCGAAACTAGGCAAGCTGTTTGAATTTTGTTTGCGGGAATCAAGCTGGGCATTAGCACAGATAATTTATCGCAAACCTGATACATCACAATGACGTCATATTCGTTTTTATGACATCATCATTAAGAGGACGAGGATATGAGCTCATTTGAGCTTGTTTTTAAAGGGTGGGCATTGACCAGTTTTAGTGCAATTTGATTTGCAAAACATATTGTCCAATGAAGCTTCCTTCATGGTGTAGTGTATTTTTCATTGGTGCCAATTTGTGAGTACTTTTAAATCATGAATTTTGTTCCATTTAATTGTCCAACCAATAGCAGTAGTGTAAGCCTGGTGTTGGCTTTGTGGTTAGGGTGGTGGCTTGGGATCCGAGGGTCCTGAGTTCAAGCCCTGTTGGCCACTGAATTAAAATACATCAGGAGGTTGACTCAGCCTGTCATCCTTCCGAGGTCGGCAAAATGAGCACCAGTGTACTGGTAAGGGGGACACTGCATCAGTGGCATAGCCACATCCCAACCAATGATGCAACCAGCAGCCACAGGCTGCACTAGAGAGATATATATATATATATATATATATATATATATATATTGTAGGCATGGTTTCTCATCTAGCTTCAAACCAATCATCTTGCCCCACATGACTACCGAACTCTGGGACCCCCTCCCCCCCTCAGGCATGAGCAGAAAGGAAAGGTTCAACTGAAGGGTGACGATACCTCCTTGACTGGAAGCTCACTATTTAACACTGTCATGTAAATGATTCACAGATTTGAGTTTTACTGGAGTTAAACAGAAGTTTACTGAAGTTTACGGGAGTTCTCTGGAGTACACTGGAGTTAAACCACATTCGCAGTCCTGTCTTCAGCGAAGCATGTCCTCTCTTGCCTGACGGAGCTCCGTACCATGGGCCACGTCACGGCTCACCATCTACGGTGGGCTTTCACTCCTTTTAACTGCGGGACTTCTATTATCGTACCCCTTTTTGAAGAGCAACTTATTCCCACGGGCACCGGATACTTATGACACCCGCACCATTGAGTGAATCATATTATTTTGCGGACACGATGCCAAATTGGTCAACTGGTGATGTACCATTTCTTGCTTCTTTTTGAACTAGTGCCCGTATCCACCCGCACTCAAGCTTAACAGCTTATGTGACACCGTTCAAACTAGACAAAGTCATCAACCTTTAGCAGTGAGTAGAAGTGGATAATTCGGTTTTTCTCTCGTGGTGTTGGTTCCTAGGATTTGCTCATTACGTTTCCAACCAACACTGAAATCGACAGCATCACTTCTGTTTCCCTCATTGGTTAAGACTGAAATGAACTCCGAGCTGATTTCATTTGTAGGGACCAAGCCAGACGATTTTGGGGTTAAACACCAATGAAGAGGTCACTCTGTGTTTGCGAAATCAATTTCACCCCCTCTGGGGCTCAAATGAAATGTTCCCCAACTACCATTGGATCTTTTGAAGTGTGTGCTGGTACATCTGTTTCTCAGCTTTGAACATGTAACGGGCAAATTTAGGATTATTTGTTGTATGATTGGGCAAATGATCGTCTCAAACAAGAAGCCAGTGTTTCTAACTCAAAATTGGCATTTACCGAGAAGCCAACAGCCTTTTGAGAAAAATATGGGGTTTCGCCATTTTATTTTTTTATTTGGACCACAGGGTGCATTCACGTGTTTGTTATTTTTAGCAGAACGACAGTTCAACCAATCACAGAAAGTAAAACTGACCTTTCTACACTTGGAAATGTTTCCTTTCTCCTGTATGTTTACTAAACATGTGCCTCTTGCTTAGGTCGAGGGCTATGATTAGCCACATTATCTTTGCTTTGGTTGTTTCTGAAGTCAAACTTTAGACAGTTCACTTTTTCATTCAAAGATATCACATATTAATTATACCGTGTAAGCAAAACTATCGCCAAAGGTTGCGTTGACCGTACCGCAGAGTTAGGAGTGAGGACCAGGGTCACGTTCACGAAGTTGCTTGGTTTAGGGCTACCTGGGTGGTACCATCTTGATGTTCAAACATTTCCAGATGCAGGCATGAAAGCTTTTTCAGGTTATGGTGGAATCTTTTCTTTCTCATGGAGGAGCGACGGAGCGTTTTTACTGTTTTCAGCCTCCGAATTTGAGAAGTTATAATGATTTCCAGATGTCGCGTCGACACAGCCTGGGAACACCAATTGAAAAATTTGAACGCACATGGTAAAGTACACCCACAGAAGTCAATAAGCAAAGCAATTTAAATGATTACTCTAACAAAAGTTTGTCATGAGATGTGATTAAAATATCAGGAAGTCTCTTTCAGACCTCATGAGAAATCATAGGAGATACCAGCAAGGGTACAATTAAGCATGGCAATGAAAAATGCTCTTACTTGAATAATTACCCCACGCGCGTGACGTGAAAGGCGGGGTGAAGCAATTGATTCATCTGTCTGTCTGTCTGTCTGTCTGTCTGTCTGTCTGTCTACATGTCTGTTTATGATCGAGGAACAACTTAGTTTCAGTTCAATGCAGTTTTATATTTTGAACATGAATCAGAAAACGAACCAGTAATTTAACAGTACTTTGGCTACAAATTTGTCCCGATCGCACATGCACAGAGAGGAGGAAGACAATATTTTCCCTCACCATGCTGTCTGACAGTCAAGCAAAATTAAAAATCATTCCAAGCAGGAAACTTACTGTTTATAAAGACGTCATAAAGAACACAAACAACAGGCACGAAGAACGAATGCAACGTGTTAAAATAAGGTGTGGCGGTAAACTTCTGGATTTTTTTTTAATTTATTCCACCTTTAATACCCTTTATTTTATTTCATTATTGAACACAAATCGCCTTTTTGCCACTTTCACAACGCTTCCATTTAGCAGTACTTGGACAATATGTTGCGGCATTTTATGTCATCACGACCAATCAAATTTGCCGCTCGTAGACCCCGCCCATGTCCTCATTTCTCAAGACAGAGTGGGGGTAACGTGCTTAGGCCTAAGTCACATTTGCTCTACGGCGAGGATACTGCGGCCGTACCCCCTCTGAATTGACAGAAACGTGCGGCGGCCGCGAGTTTCTGTGGTGGCCTCAGGGTGGCCCTACGCCGTTTGGCTATATTTTACAGGCCGTAGGGGTCGCCGTGGAATTATAACGAGGAGTTATAACTTTTTTCATTTCTACGTTCGCCGTAGCAATTCGACAAGCCGAAACAAAATAATTGGTAAAAAAAAACAAACAAACAAAAAAAATAAACCCACTGGTTACCGTCTGTCTGGCCGCACGTTTGCCTTAGGGCCCCCCTGCGTTCCCCCTGCGGTCGTCTTGCGGGCACCTTGCGTCTGCCTATAAAATTCTATGGCCGCCGCAGGGACGCCCTAAGGTCACCGTGCGACATCAAATCAAAGACCGTATGGCACCCCCACGTTTTCGGTCTCCACAATTTCTAAATACGCCGTGCGGCTCCCCGAAAAATAAAAACAGATGTGACTGCTACATTGTGTGACCGTGGAAATACTGCGGCCACCTTATAATTGCTGGTGGCCGTAGATTTTGTCGACCCCACGACCACCGTGGCAAATGTGACTTAGGCCTTACAAACTCTCGTTCAGACAGTGTTTAAGGCTTATGGAGGAGCTTGCAAAACAAGGAGATCAGTGTGTTTTGAAGTTAATTACAAGGATATTAGTAAACAATTAGGATTTGTGTTTCAACCCTGACAAATCTCACACTCTCACAATCACTCTCTGAAAGGACCTTCTGGAAAACCCTCCCATCGAGTTTCTTAACAATCCTTGGAGGAGGTTCAGCCATTCGAACTCATGGGTCTCACTATCAGCCATGACCTTTCTTGGGAAAAACACATTTCAAAGTTGGCTTCCAAAGCCGGACACCAACTGGGCATCCTCCATCGTGCAATGTCCTTCCTTAGCATACCTGAACTCATATCCACCTACAAGGCCTTCATCTGAAGCTTAATGGAGTATTGCTCTCTTCTCTTGGCTGGCTCCCCTGCCTCACAACTTGATCAGCTTGACGCTGTGGAAATCAAAGCTTTCAAGATCACTGAAATCTCCCATGATGAAGCCGAATCTATGGGCCTGTCACTTCGCAATTGCAGACAGGCCAGTCTCTCTGTCCTCCACCACCTCCATTCTGGCCTTGCATCCTCTGCTCTCGATGTGCTTTGTCCTCCACTACCCCACAGGTTTCTGCAAGGCACACACACGCTCCACCACCAACCCCATTCTGATGAAACTACCTAAATCCAGGATCACTGCTCACCTCCACTCATTATTTCCTCTTTTTTCCCCCACATATGGAACCAACTTCCACATCTTCTTCAATGTCATTCTTCCCTCCAGGTCTTCAAGACAGCTGTTCACTACCACCTCAGATCACCCCCAATCCAAAAGCATGATCTTTTCTACCCTTGTTAACCCCACCCTAATCCCTCCTCATTCCAAATTTCCAGTTTTCCTTCTTTGGAGTGTCCCTCTGCATCCACCATATGCATCCTCTCCTGCCCCTCATTCCTCCCCACACCAATTGTTTGTCCACGTCTCCTTCTATCTTGGCCCTCAAATCTGCCGTTGGTGTTTCCCCCTCTCTCTCTCTACTACTCCTTTTGTCCTGTTGTGTCCCGATCCGTTTGGTGTACTCGAACTAGCTCTATCACGAGCCTCGACTATGTATACCAAAAATTTTTTGAAGAAAAACTGGAAAAATCAATACAGTGCAATTGCGATTTCAATTATTTTTTTTGCTATACATTGTCAAGGCTCATATGAGAGCTCCGATTTGGCATCCAAACACCATGAATTAGGTGCTGAGATGAGACCAGTAAACACCTAAATCCCCCCAGAAAGTGTTTACTTATCTGGAAGTTAAAAAATAACTATTGAATTTTTAAGGGCCCAAACTTAATGCACAAGTCATATGTTGCTCCCTGTTTCAGGGGTGATTGCAGCTTCTAACCTTGTCACTTGGATTAGAAAGTCTGACACCCCACCTTGCTCTCCCAACTCTCAGCCTTTGGTGTTGAAGGCCACCTCGACACGTGGACTAACGACTTCTCTACTCTTGTCGTAAACATGCAGCACTCAATGGGACCCTCTCATCTCCTCTTCCTGTCAAGGCTGGAGTGCTCCAATACAGTGGTTTGGGCCCAGTCCTGTTCGTAGTCTTCATCAACGATCACTCTGACTATTAGGAAAATCTTCTTTATCTCTTTGCTGATGACTCTACCCTCTGCCATAGCATATATCTTCCCTCAGATCGACACGAAAGCAGTCCTATCCCTCGCTAACCCTTGATAAAACCACGAGTCAGTCAAACACTTGTAATACGATTTTCATTCCTCACAAATCCCACCCTCTCTCCAGAAGAACCATCTTGAAAAACCCTCCCATCCACTTCCTTTACAAACCTCTTGAAGAAAGTCACTCAAACTCTTAGTCCTGACCATCAGACATGATCTTTCTTGGGAAAACTTGAAAACGAAGTTGGCCTCCAAAATCAACTGTTGAGTATCATCCTTCATGCAGTCTTTCCCTGGCATATCTGAACTCCTATCGACTAACTTGGTCTTCGTCAGCAGCCTGATGGTTTACTGCTTTCCCCATCTGGGCTGGCATCCTTGACTCACACCTTGCTCAGCTTGACTCCGTGGAAACCAAGGCCTTCAAAATCATGAGCATCTCTCACGATGAAGCTGAATTTCTGGGCTTGTCACTTTTACAACACGGACAGGCCAGTGGTCTCTCAGTCTCCTACCACCTCCTTTCTTGTCTTGCTCTTGCACCCTCTGCCCTTGCTGAGCTTTGTCTCCACCCCACTCTACCGTGGAACCAACTTGCTGTGTTTTTTGTTCCATTTCTACTTCTTCCCCAGTTTTCTTTCCCACTTCTGTGACTGTGGGTTTGAGCCTGTATCTAGCTTGTTCACCTCCTGTGTCCTCCTGCACACCTTGCTCTTTTTCTTCCCTATGTATTTTCTTCCTCTCCTTCTATTTTGTCCACCTCCCCTGCTGTTGATATATGACCCCATTACCCCACCCCCCCTCTATTTCCACTGTTCTTTATCGTTCTGTTATGTTCTGGTCCATTCTGCGTTCTAGTTCCTCCATGAACCTGAAATCTGTATACAAAAAAATTCCCGCTGGCTTGGAAATATGTAACATATCAATGTCGACATTTGACAACAGACAATATGTGAGTAAGCCAGATCGAGACCCACCAAAGTCTTCGGATTTTTCTCATGTTCAGTGTCCTTTCTGCACATGGAGCGTGGAATGTAGATGTATGATAGCTGCTCTCTTATCTATGCTGAGAAACAGCAGGAACCACTTCTTCAAATGAAACCCAGGTGTGTCTCTCATGGAATGTCGAGTTATTATTTCAGGGTGGCATGATTACACAGCTCTAGTGAGATTACCTCTTGGCTTCGATCACGCATGAATTCAGACTCTATTGAAATCTATTACAGCGCTGCAGGGTGTAGCATGCTTTAATTTAAAGATGATGCTAAACTAGCAGTGCAAGGTAGTTATAAATCCTACGGTTCCATTGACAAGAAAAAGCAGTTTTTGGCAAGTACCCCCTGGGCAAATTCCAGGTGTGGGTGAACCACCTTACCCCTGTATAACCATCCTCCCTGGCCTAAAACTGTCATTGGCAATTCTAAGTGGCTATGTGGGTTGACGTGATAGCTCAGAAGTAGTGCGCTTTGCCTTTGACCTATCTAGTCTGAGTTTGATTGCTGACCCGACGATAAACCGTCACCTTGGTGCTTCGCAGGCAGGAAGTTTAATGCATCAATTCGTACAGCATCCGTCAGAAGGAACTTCAGGCCGGATGGCACATCAGTAAGCATTATAGCTGATTGATGTTAGAGATCCCATGATGCCTATTGAAAAGAGCTGGCCACTGCGCACCTAGCTCCAATGAGCAGCGGCATGATACAATCAGTGGGTGAGATTCGTACTCGAATCTCAGTTGAATATGCGTTTGTCAACATAAGTTGCTCCATCAATCGGAGGCCAGGTCTACGATGAAAGGTGACCCTATCAATTTGATGCTGCACTTATTTGTTTTATCCAAAACCACCCGTAGCAAAAATAAGACAGATTTTTCTATCCACAATGATGTTGCAAAAACATGATTCCTTCAGATTTTGGTTTTCATTGTGCGGCGATTGTCACTGCTGAGTCTGCATCCAGTTTAATCATTGAGAGAGCAGCCTGTTTGTTCAAGCATCTTTTGCCTTTCCTGTGCCGACGTTGCTCTCGCTTGGCCTCCCAAACATCCCTGCCCTCCTGCAGCCTGAAATAACAATGGGCTGAAAAGGCTGCGCCCGAGAGCCTTTCCGTTGTGTTATGATCCAGCGGAAGGTCTGGCCAAGAGTGATCCGAGAGGGAGCTGTCGGGTGCAGCACCGCACTTTTTCATCAGATCTGGCACCCTGTGCTACGGGTGCCATAAGCCATTACTAAAACAATGGACTTTTTCTCTGCAAGTGTCCGCTTTGACAAAATTGACGAGGACAAAGACCAAAAGCGAAAACAAGTTGCATGGTAAGTGACAGTGTTTACAAGTTTGAGGATATGTCCAAGGACGCTCGAGCCAATACACGCTGCCACACAATCGTCCGTACCTTACCTGCCAATCAGATCTCCAAGCTGTGCCAGGTTGTTCATGAATACGTGCATATTCTGCAATCCATCCGGAGAAAGAGAGAGAGAACGAAGAGCCCAAAAACCCATCCACAATAATCATATAACTGCGGTGGAATAGAATGTGTTATTGAAGTTAGTTCATGCATTTTGGCAGAGAAACAGAGCAGGCAAAGCAGAGGAGGTCCCTCACCCACTTGTCATTGAGGTTTATGAGGAAGGGATTGAATTAACAAGGTACTGCTGAACAAGCAGATATTCATTCTCTCTCTTCTCTCTCTCTCTCTCTCTCTCTCTCCCTCCCTCCCCTGACTCCCACCCTCATCTCACTTTTACCCTAAATCTCTCTCTCTCTCTTCTCTTTTTCCACTCCCCGTCAAAAGTCCTTTGTGCAGGTATTTCAATGACTCAATAGCCCAATGGTTAGAGCGTCTGCTCGGAGCCTGGGAGGTCGGCAGTCTGAACCCAACCGAGTCATACCAAAGGCTTAAAAATGATTCTCAGTTGAATATGCTGCTTCGTTGCTCAACGCTCAACATTAATAAATGAAAAAAAAGGATGGAGAACGGACAAACAACCATATGTTGGCAACTACAGCACATGCTTTGATCGGCGAATGGCCGCCTATTGCATTGAAGTTCCTTTTGAGAGATGCACTGTACTCCATTTGTCTAATATGTCGTTGCAGATGGAAAGCAATTTAAAACCCTGCATTCTGCAGTCATTGCAACTTGCCAACTTGGTAGACCCTGGCTGAAGACCAAATCATTGCAGTGCACTGGTGGAGTGAGCCGACAACCACTGGAGACGGTTACCAGCCACTAATGATGCAAACAAGGAGTCGTTTAGAAACATTTTTGGCCAATGTCTTGTTATTCATCCCATCTCGTCTTCAGTTATCTTACTATACCCTTCTTCCCGTCCATGGTACACTGAATCCTGTGGTGAGGCACTTGCCTTTAAATAACTTGCCTTCCCTTCCTGGATGGCAAATCAGACTGAAGGCAATCTCTGCTCAATCCACACAGCCCATAACAAGTGTGTGTGTGTGTGTGTGTGTGTGTGTGTGTGTGTGTGTGTGTGTGTGTGTGTGTGTGTGTGTGTGTGTGTGTGTGTGTGTGTGTGTGTGTGTGTGTGTGTCCACTCTCAGAAGAGCCAGAAAACAACATCTGTCCAACCTCGAGAATAAAGTTTCAAACTTGTCTCCCTCCTCTAAAACCTGGTGGAAACTTGTTAAGTCTGTCCCTGGTGTACGGTCCCGTTCCATCTAATCCCTTTCCTCACTTCAAATGGAATCACAGCTGACTCCACTCGTTTTAAGTTGGCCTCCAAAGGTAGTCACTGATTGGGCATCTTCTGTTGTACAAAGTCCTTCCTTGGCACAACAGAACTCTTATCCACCTACAAGGCCTTCATCCACAGCTCTATGGAGTACTGCTCTCCCCTCTGGGCTCGCTCCCCTGCCTCACACCTTGCTCAGCTAGATGCCGTACAAACCAAGGACTTTAAGATCATTGAAATCTCCCATGATGAAGCTGAGTCTATGGGCCGATCACTTATATATTGCAGATTTGTGGTATGCCTGTCGTCTCATGCCTCCTTTCTGGGCTTGCACCCACTGCTCTTTCATGCTCTCCACTCCCCCCCCCCCACTCACTTCAGCCTCGAGATTTTCATAGAGCACGTACGGCCTGTCAGCAACCTTTATCTGGTGAGACTACCTTAATCCAGGATCACTGCTCATCTCCACTCATTTGTTCTTCCTTTTTTTTGCTGATTGTGGAACCAACTTCCACATTCTCTTCAATCTTATTCGTCCCTCCAGGTCTTCAAGATAGCTGTTTTCCACCACCTCAGATCATTCCCAATAGAGAATCTTCATCCTTCATATGCCCATTTTCCCACCCCAAGCCCACCTCTTTCCAAGTTTCCAGTTTTTCATTCCTGAGAGTTTGCAGATGTATCCATCTTATCCAGCCCATGTGTTCTTCCCTACCACACATTCATCCAAGTGTCCCTCTGTTTGTCCCTCAAACCTGCTGTTGGTGTGTTCCCCCCTCTCTTTCTACTGGTCCTTTTGTTTTGTTATGTCCTGATCCATTCTACATTCTAGCTTTTCCATGAGCCTCGACTTTGTATATATAAAAAAGCAGACTGTGGTTGAAATGAGGAAGGAGGCGATTGCGGAGGGGCTGTGATCGAGATGTTTAAGATAATGAAGGATGTGGACAAGATGGGTGAAGTGCAGTTTTTCAGCAGAGTGGACAGTGTTATGTCCAGGAGTCATAGCTTGAGGGTAAAGAAGATGAGAGTTAGGACAGTTTTAAGGTTGCGGTCTTTCAGTCGGAGAGATGGTCATAGAAACTCGGATGAAATTTGTTTCCTGCATAGTCCGTGAGCATCAGTTGCGGCTGTATGGACATGTGGCTCGTTTTCCTGACGCTGATCCTGCTCACCAGATTCTCTCAGCGAGGGAGTCTCGTGAGTGGAGGAGGCCAATGAGCCGACCACGTGCCTCGTGGTTGCAGCAGGTTGACCAGCATCTCAAGGAGATGGGGATGGGCCTGGCATCTGCCTGGGGGATGGCCAGACGGAGGCCCCTGGAGTACCGGTGGAAAGTGGACGCAGCGACGCGCTGTTCTGGCACATGCTCCCATACCTGACCTGACCTGATGGTAATGCATGGAATGGTCTCCCTGGAAAGGTAGTGGCAGTGGAGGGGGTGGATACGTTTAAATGTGATTTAGATAGGTACCTGGATGCATTGGAGATAGAAGGATATGGGGGATATTAGCTTGTGTGCATGGTAGGTAGCTGGTGTGTGGATGGGTGACAATACTGGGGTTGGGTTGGTGCAGTGCAGGCCTAATGGGCCAAATGGCCTCCTCCTGCGCCAAAGTTCCTTGTGTGTCGTGTGAAATGTCAGACCTGAGCCTTACCTGCTGAGTAGCTGTTCTCGTTGGTCGTGCTTCATTTTTAATACGGATCTTTTGAATTTCAACCAGTCCCCCCCTCCCCCCCAACCCCGAAGAAGGCTAAATGCACCACCACCAGTAGCCAGTAGTACAACCAACCCAAGGAGCAGCGGAAAGTTATCCTTTTGGGAAAAGATAACTCTAATTGCATTAAACACTGATCTCAAAGATTGTACCTTTATTTTTTGGACCTGGAAATGCACAAAAAGGTTCAATGGACTGTTGGTGAAAAGGCTGGAAAAAAAAAAGAAAAAAAAAAGAGAGTAACGAATGCCCGGAAATAAAAGGCACAACGTCGATAAGTTCACGAAAATTATGGGATTCGGCCAATGAGGAAAATGAAGTGTTGGCAAATGAAAGCAACTCAAAGTTCCCGGCCATTTTCTTTCGGGATGTGAAGTGCTAATGGCTGAGGAAATGTACACACTGAAGGATAACAATGGGTGGGGAGTACTTAGCACATTTACAAAAACATCCAGGTTCCCACAGTGCCTAGAGAATGAAGAAAGCAAAACATTTATAACCACGACTGGTCATTAGATTGTTGGTGTACCCAACTTGGTTTCAACAGAGCAGAGGAGGACACCTGTGGAATGATATAAAGTGAGGACCTCTCCCAGAGGGATTAGGGAACTGCATTACCTGCCAACCTCAGTTTACCCCTTATGGGTGTCATACACTTTCCTAATCTTGGTGGAACACAGTCAATGATCTGTATGTACTGTAGATCATTCAGCTCATGCTACCGAAGGCTGAATGTCATTCAGGGAGTAGCTATCGGGATCAAAGCCGTCGGCTTTGATAATTACCCCGTGCACACGGAGCAAAAAGCGCGGTTAAGCAATTGGTTCACTTCTGTCTGTCCGTCCATCTACAAACGTCAGTTTATGATCGACGAACAGCTGAATTTCAACTGAATATTATTTTTTGAACACGAGTCGGAAATCGAACCTGCAGCGTAGAGAGGAGAGAGAGATAATATTTTTCTGCTGCTTGCCCGGCAGTCAAACAAAAATTGAAAAGCTTTCCGAACAGGAAACGTACTGTTCTTAAGGACGTCGTAAAGGACACAAACAACAAGCATGAACACTGAATGTAACATGTTAAACGAGGTGGTGTACAAGATGCTGCATCAAAAGGTGGTAATCTTCTGGAAGTCTTTTTCCTGCAACCTCAAAAATCTATATTTTCATTTCAATTGGATTATATTGTTGCGGTTTTTTGAAGACCCTGGAGAGTTGCATCCAACACATAAAGAGACCCTGGAGTTTAGATACATCCATAGTATTTTGTTAAGCCAAATTACACCTCCCCCCTCGCATCAGTGGAAGGGAAAGATGCATTGTGAATGGAGATAGAACTATCTCCATTGCTCTCTCTCTCCCTCATTCTCCAACTCCATACCTCACTCTCAAAACACTCATTCTTATCTCTTTACAGATTCTAATCCCGTACCACATTCACTCCACAAAATGCACCACAAACCACACAAAGCCATTCAGTAACACCTCGATAGAATACCTAGTACACGTTTAACATCGCAGAACCAGGCCGCCAATGTTGCGAGCATTCTTGTCACTGACAACGCTGAGAATGTTCTTGTTGCTGCGCTGCCAAACCACCAGCGCTACCTGAGCCGTACCAGCCATCCTGCCCATCACGCTTCGAGGATGAATCACAATAGCTAGATCACAGTGCGCTAGCTAATCGGCATGGCAGGATGCCAAAAAGCGGACGTTCGTACGCAGCCCTAAACTTTCCAGTGGCGAAGGCAATAAGATCCCTGGCCGAGCAGTTCGTAAAGAGTTCTGGGAGAGTTGAGTTTGAAGTAGAGGTTCTGAGTTCTGAGTGAGAGGGGAGAGTTGAGGGAGTCGAGTTGAATCCAAGAGACCTGTTCTGAAGAATCGAGTGTCAGTTCTGACCGCCATTCCCGAGCATCAGTTCAGTGTCAGTTCAAAGAGTTCAAGGTGAACCACATCAGGCATTTAGGGAAGTGGAGCTGAGAAGTACCAAGTGGACCAATAACAGAGCTGTGGGTTTGCAGGCATAGTTACCAGTTCCTTTGCGACCAAATCTCCTCACAACTGACTTCTCTCCCTCCACTTGTTACACATGCACCTTACATCTTTGCATCTTTCAGCACGCACACCTCATTGACTCAAGCTGTTGCGGAGTATAAACTGAGTCCCCAACAGTTATTTTCAGAGCTCACATTACACACACCTGCCTACACCTCGTACATTGCACGTGAGCCGGACGGGGTCAACACCATACCCCCACTTCCTTTTCTTAATCCGTCTATCACCCTTGCTCATCTTGTTTCCCAGAGTGATTGAAGTGCCTGTGTTTGTACATTAGTGGGAAGATGGATGACTTTAGGGTTTGTGTGTTTTAGGGTAAGACCTTTCTTTGTGACACTGCTTTTGCTCTGTAAATATGTATCTTTTGCTAAAGCTTATATAAGCTTACCAAACCGCCCGATCGTCTCTTTCTCCTTTTGGTGAGACAAAGTATGTAAATAGTGGATGGGAGTTTTTCCACGCTGTTTCGTGATTGTCATTGACTATCCGACGTCCCACTTAGGTATCCTCGGCCGTTCTTGATTTATAGTAATGGGACCTCGAGAGCACGGTTCCCTATTTGGGGGGGGGGAGGGGGGGATTAATTTGCCGTGAAGGCAATGTGGGAATTGGACATGAGGACCCTACCTAAATTAATCATCTCAGACTGCGTCCGTGGCTGTTCAGACTCTGCGGCTCGTCGGCTTCAGAGTCAAAGGTCTGTAAGTGGGTCAGAGAGGCCCCTCCTGACCTGGCTGCTGAACCCGTAACACTATAATTGAACACTGTAGATCACAAATCACCTTTTGAGCACTTTCAAAACCCTTCCGTTTCACAGTACTTGGAAAATATTATGGCATTTTACGTCAACAAGACCAATCAAATTTGCCGCTCGTAGATCCCACCCACATCCTTATTTCTCAAGACTGCGCGTGGTAAGGTGTTTTAACTTTTCAAATTCTGTTTGTGTATCGACATATTATTGGGTCTTTCTTCTAGAGGAAATGCATGAAGACATTACCTCAGCTCAAGAAGACTGGTTTTGCTAAGGGAAGAGCAGACTCCAGAGTATCCATGCGCTTTAAAGACATGCTTACATATTGTGCTTGAATAGCCGACATTTCTCCCAGGTAGGTCGATCTCAAGTGTATATGTCCTTTAAGAGTTTAAACCCTCACAATGAAGCAGGCACCATGCACCGTTTGCAAGACCTAGGCCAAAGAGTGACACAAAAGACTAAGGGGGCTTTCGTCATCATGTTTGAGCACGCGTCATCACTCTTACCTTTGAGCAAGACAAGATGCCGAGCGCAAGTGAGAATAGCTACCCACTACATTAAACACTAACTAAACTCGCCTGCCTGGCCTCATTATCTCACTCATAAGATGTCAGCCACTGCCTGAAAATGTGGCGAGAAAATGATTTCTGAGGCACGCACCTGGGAGCTACATTCCCATCGGACTACAAGGCCCAGTATGAAACGGTGTGCTCGATTCCTATAGCTAAAGACTTGCTGAATCTGAAAACAAATGTGCCCACTTCCAAAAGTGTGGACAGCTATGTAAAATTGATGGGTCACATACCAGAAGGGTCAAAAAGTAAGGAAGTTAGAGCATTTCAACTGTTCGCGTGGTGCTGTCGTTTGGCCAATTTGGCTCCAATCATCATGACGTTGGATCAGCATGCAAAGAGGAGTCCACATAGTTTGTGCATGGGATATCAGGACTCAGGCCTTGATGGTTGGTGAGTTTGAGGAAATGAAATTCGATCATTTTCACAAGACTGGTTCTGGTTCTCACAATGGAAAGCGTATGGCTAGATATAGCAACGGCATGACCTTGAATCCTTTCAAGTCCGTGTTGATTGGTTCTTGTTGGGAATAGTTGTGATTCCTAGATCCGGGGATGCAAGCAGGTCTGGGACAGTATCCAATGTATGCTGCCACAACTCTGGATCCAGCTAAGTCAAGGATGGAGGTACGGTACATGGCTGGGTTCGCATTCACTGATCAAGGGGAGGCAAGTAATGTGGGGAAAAGGCAGGTATGATTCAGGGGCAGGTACCACACTGATGCAATCCATCAATGGCCATTTTATTTTTCTTCTTTATATTAAACCTCAATCCCAACAGTTAGGCATCAGCAACTCAGATCCATCTTCTCCATTCTTCTCTCATTTCCTTTTTCTTCAAATCTCTTTCCACTACATCCCTCCATTGTAATCTCTGTCTTCCTCTTGATCTTTTCCCTCCAATTGGCTCATTCCATACTTTCTTGAGTGATTTATCATTTTTTTGATTTTTTTTTGTATACCTTGTCCAGGCTCATGGAAGAGCGAACACACAATACACATCAAGGGGGCATGAGACAAGAGGGGCGGGAGTGGGAGGGACAAAACAGTGGGGAACAGATACATAAGGAGATCTGTGGAAGGGAGAGGGATGGGACGGGGAACATGGGGAATAGAAGATGGACATTACAGGGACTTTCAGGAAGGAAAGCAGGGAATTTAAAGGAAGTGGGCTTGGGTGGATTCTCGGGGGTAGAAAAGATCGAGGATTTGGATGGGGGTAAAGATAAGAGGTGGTGGTGAACAGCTGTTTTGAAAGCCTGGAGGGAAGAATGGGAAAGAATAGAGTGAGGGAGTTTATTCCAAAGGCGGGAAAAAGAGGAATGAAAGAGTGAAGGTGAGCAGTGATTCGTGATTTTGGTAGTTTTACCAGAAGGGGGTTGTTGGCGGACCTTGAGCGCCCTGAGGAAATGTGGTGGTGACAAATCGCAGAGAGAGCAGGAGGGGCAAGGCTGGAGAGGAGACGGTAGAAGACAGAAAGACCACCAACCAACCTGCGGTGATTGAGTGAGAGGCCCAAAGACTCAGCCTCATTGCGGGAGGTGCCGATGATCCGAAATGCCCTGCTTTCTACAGCGTGAAGCCGAGAAAGGTGGGAGGCAGGAGCACCAGCCCAGAGGGGAGAGCAGTACTCCATCAGGCTACGGACAAAAGCTTTGTAAGTGGTCAGGAGCTCAGGAGTCCGAGGAAGGACTTTGCACGATGGAGGATTCCCAGTCGGCGACTGACTTTGGAGGCGAGGTTTGAAATGTGGCTTTCCCAGGAAAGGTCATTGCAGATAGTGAGACCCAGAAGCTTGAAAGAAAGGACTTCTTCCAGAGGATTGTTGAGAAAGTGGATGGGGGGGTTTTCTTAACGGTCCTTTCGAAGAGACATAGTGAGAGTGTGAGATTTGTCTGGATTGAAAGACATGTTCCACGTGTTGGACCAGTTTGTGATTTTATCCAGATCTGCAGTGAGCGACGAAGCTGCTGCTTGCCGGTCTGAGGGATGACCGATGGTACGGCAGAGGGTGGAGTCATCAGCAAAGAGATATAGAAGATTTTCCAGAGAGTCGGAGAGATCATTGATGAAAACCAGAAAAAGAACAGGGCCCAGAACGCTACCTTGGGGAACTCCAGCCTGGACAGGAAGAGGGGATGAAAGAACTCCATTTAGGACCACACGTTGACTGCGACAGGAGAGGAAGTCTGCGAGCCATGAGTGGAGATGGCCTTGCATACCATAGGAAGAGAGTTTGGTGAGCAGGGCAGAGTGCCAGACTGTGTTAAAAGCACGTGATATGTCTCGGGATATGGCTCTGATTCCATGTCCGGCATTGAGGACCTCCATCGATTGTTGGGAGAGCAGAAGCAGCATATCCAGGGTAGAGTGACCTGGTCTGAAACCAAATTGATGATCGGAAATCAAGCCATTGGAGAAGAGGAAGGATTTCATGTCTGAAGAGATGATGGATTCCATAACCTTGCTGATGATTGGGAGAAGGCTGATTGGTCTGTAGTTGCAGGGATCTGTTTTTGCACCTTTTTTGTGCAGGGCAGTGATGTTTGCTGATTTCCAAGCAGATGGCAGATGACCTTGAGCAAATGAGAGGGTGAATAGAACAGAGAGAGGGTGAGCAAGAACAGAAGAGCAGGCTTTGAGGACACGTGGGCTGATGCCGTCTGGACCGGTTGCAGAATCTGACTCGAGGTTTGAAAGAAAGCTCTCCACCTTGTCAGGAGAAAAGGATACAGAGTCCAGGGACAGTTGGGTGCGACTGGGTAAAGTGGGTAGAGATAGTGATGGGTTTAGGACACAAGATTTAGCTGCAAACACCGAGTTTAGACATTCAGCTTTATCACGTGTGGAATCAGCAGTGCGGCCATTTGAGGTAAGGGAGGGGATGGAGGGGGAACATACACCAGAAACAGATTTGATTAAACGCCACCAGGATTTTGAGGAGGGAGAGAGGTTTGCGAGTTCGGACTTGAGATTAGAAAGATGTTGTTTTCTGGCTCTCCTGAGGGTAGATACACACTTGTTCCGAGCTTTATGGAAGGAACTGAGATTACCCTCAGTTGGGTTTGCTTTCCATGAGGCAAAGGCAAGTTGTTTCAGGACAACTGCCTCGCCACAAGCTTCAGTAAACCAAGGGCGGGAGGAAGGATAGGACAACTGAAGACGAGAGGGGATAAATCTGTGCATGAGGGAGAGCAAGTTTCTTTGAAAGAATTCCCAGGATGAGTTGATGTTGGAGAAAGTAGCAATAGGAGACCAGTCTATAAGTTTGATGGCTGCTTGAAGACCCTGCCAGTTGGCTTGAGTGAAATGCCAGACTCGACGGTGGTGAGGTGGTTCTCTGATAATAGCTAGAGAGATGTCCACTTTGACAAGGACGTGGTCAGAAGAACCGATTGGAGCGGAGGAAGAGCAACAGATATTGTCAGGGAAATTTGTCAAAATCAGATCCAGAAGAGATGGAGTACCATTGGTTGAGATCCGGGTCGGGAAGTTGACCGATTGAGTCAGTCCAAATGAGTCGCAGAAAGCTTATGCTGAGGTGCCATGACAGGTGAGAGAGGTACCCACACCCAGCCAACTGGCATGATGGCAATTGAAGTCGCCACATAAGAGGAAGAGAGAGTTTGGATGAGAAGATAGAAGATGGTCCATTTTTTCGCATAGTGAGGTGTAGATGGAGTCAACACTGTTAGGTGGATGGTACAGTACACATATAAGCATGAGGTGGGAGTGGAGGGGAAGCCATAGCCAGAGGTATTCCTGGGGGTGTGGGGTGGGGGGGTGAGAGCAGTGCATGGATAGTGAGGAATAGAGTCTTTGATGAAGAGAGCAACTCCTCTACCAGGACGAGGCTCAGGTCTGTCATACCGGAGGAGGGAGTAACCAGGGAGAGATACTTGGGAGTCAGACACGTCTTGGGGGAGGAAAGTTTCTGTTTGGCAGATTATGTCTGGTTTGTCAGTGGCAACCTGCTATGCATGGAAAGATCTGAAAGGTTTGAGCAAAGGCCCCGGATATTGGAGGTCCACACTTTTCATGAAGAGGTAGGGGAGGATGCTTTGGGTGCAGGGGGTGGGGGGAGGGGAGTGTAGGACAAGGGATGAGGAGGGGAGGTAAGGAGGGTTGTTGAAAGAGTGTGGGGGATTGCAGAATATCTAGGGGAGGGGCTGGATGAGGAGGAGAAAAGGCTCTGTGGTGCTGGGGGAGAGGGGGGGGGACAAGAGAGAGGAAAAAGGCAGTTGAGGATTTGAGGAGGTGGAGTGAAGACATGGAGGTGAGAGGGCAGTGGAAGAAGGCAGCTTTGTGGATGAGAGGGGGGCAACTTTGAGAAGGATCAGTGATGGGGATGAAAGGTGGGACAAAGGTGAGGAGGGAATTTTTGAGAGAGGTGAGAGGGAAGCTTGGAGGAAGACGAGTGGGATGGTTGCTTTGAAAGTGAGAGTGAGGGGTGAGAGGGGTGAGTTGGCACTGAAGTTGGAAAAAAAGAATGGTTGATGGAAAGCGAACATTCATAGCAAACTGGGATTTTTAAAAGTTTTCGGTCAAAGATGCGATTTAACACAATTCTTGATGGATGCAATAAAGGTGAATTCAGAGAATGGAGAGAAGAAACGCTGTAATAGTTGGATTTTTTCGGCAACGAATGAAGGAGAGGTCGAAATGAGAGCAGTCTGTTAAAATAGCAGAAGAGTAGTGCATTCTGATACAGTAAAGAGTGCCACATGTGTGAGAGAGGAAGATGAAGCATTACAAGATATCGTCTTTGTTATTATAATGAATGTTTGAGAGAGTTTTCAACAGATTAGGTCATGGAAGTGTTGTGGAAAAAAATCGAGGAGAAGAAGAGGGGGAGGAGGAGGAGGAAGAATAAGAGGAAGAAGAGGCGAAGAAGAAGAAGCAGAATCAGGAGAAAGGTGGAAGTTTTTTTTTATTTCAAATTTTTTAAGATAAGAAATAGAGATTAGTTGGGAGAAATGAGGGACGTTCGGAAAGTGGGGAAGATAGAAATTGAAGGTAATGGGGAGAAAAAACAAATAAAACGATCGTACACCGAGGGGAACCAGTCAGCCTCAAGCCTCACGCCTCGACCTCAAACACTCGGTAAGACAACGTCGCCAAAAACTCACAAAATAGCACGATTTTTGAAACAAAACCGAACTAGGAACACACAGGAACATGTAGGTGAGAAAAATAAACAGTTAAAACGGGACAAATAATGACCAGAAACCTATCTTTGAGATCGTCAGCAGAGAGCTCCTAAGGAGACCTCTCGACGCTCCAAACCCAGAACCGGAATTTTTTCTCATCACGTGCCCAAGTCACCACAACCTGGCCTGTAATCTTTTCTGTGATATTTGAAACTTTGGCTTTCATTGTGTATTTCCTCATTCCTCAACCGCTGCCTGAGTGATATTCTGACAATCCACCTGAGAATTGTCATCTCTCATTCCTCCCCACATCCCTTATTTGTCCAAATCTCCCTCTGTTTTGGCCCTCAACCCTGCTGTTGGTGTCCCCCAGGCCCTTCTCTTCTACTCTTCCTTTTCTTCTGATGTGTTCTCATCCATTCTGTGATCTCCATTTTCCATGAGCTTCGACTTTGTTTACAAAAAAAAAAGAACTCTGCCCTCTCCAGGAACTTCTCTTCCCTTTTTCTTAAAGCCAATTTTTCTGCACCATACATTATGCCTGGCCTGATCGCTGTGTTGTCTGCCATCCCATCTGCCAGCATTAGTTGTTGGATGTTAAATATCCCACGGTGTCATTCGTGACGAGTCGGCGAGCTTCCGGTGGCATCCTGAACAAATGACAAATTCCTGCGCGAACCAGCAGAGGGCACTGCATCAGCACCACAGCTGCACCCTCAGCCAAAGATGCTGCACTGCAGCCTTGTGCTGCATACAAACGAAGAAGAAGACTGTGTTGTCGATTTTTACCTTAAAACTTCTCAAAATCCTCATATCATCGATGACACCTCGAACCTCCATCCACCTTATCCATGCGGCTTTCACTCTGTCCCACTCTAGCAGAAGGGCCGAGACGTTATGCACACTCTTTTTCTAAGCTGTCCAGCCTATGTTCCAATCTCAGCCCAGCTATAAACTGTCATCCCAGTGTTTCACAGGCAGAGAAAAAGAAGACTGTCCCAGACTTGTGCTTCACAACCTCCCTCTTCCTCTTGTGTTGAGGCAAAGTATTTGAATTTGTCCACTTGTTTCAGCTCACCAATGTTGATCCTCTCTTGCTCCAGTATGACTACACACCATAACCTCCATCTTTCTACCATTAATCCGAAATCCCTCTCTAAGCTCTCTTACTATTAAAACACTCTTCTCTGTAGCTCTTCCTTTGATATGACCAAGTCACCTGCGGACACGAGATCCCACAGTTCTGTCTCTGATGTCACTCAGCACAACCAACACCATCACAAACGGAGAGGACTTCGTGAAGAACCCTGGTGGACACAAACCTCGACCAAAAAATGTTGTAAGTCTCCTTTCACTGTCCTTACCATGGTGTTGGCGACCTTATACATTTCTATAACGATTCTAAAAAACTTCTCAGGGTTTTCAGGCAAACAACCCTCGGAAGGACGTGAAACTAGACGTTCAATCTGCCAGCATTAGTCGGTGGACGTTAAAGATCCCACGATGTTCTTCGTGAAGAGTGGGCGAGCTATCTCTGCCACCATGAACAAATTCCAAATTCATGCCGGCACGACTGCTGGGAAAGTAATGGCAAACCACCCAGTTTAACCATTGCCAAGAAACTGCTTCGGCAGCACCAAGTATGGTACATCATAATCATAATATGTCCATCACTAACAGCTAATGTTGGCTCACCACTGCTTCACCCAATTCTTCTACGATCGTATACAGCACTCGAATGTAGGGTAGTATCATTGGCTGAGGGTGTGGCTGTTCTGGTGATGCAATGCCCTCTGCTGGTTAGGGCAGGAATTTGGAATTTGGGTGCCTTACTCCATGCCAGCTGGTACATGAACATAACACCTTACTCCACGCCAGCTAGTACATGAACATAACACCTTACTCCATGCCAGCTGGTACATGAACATAACACCTTACTCCATGCCAGCTGGTACATGAACATAACACCTTACTCCATGCCAGCTGGTACATGAACATAACACCTTACTCCATGCCAGCTGGTACATGAACATAACACCTTACTCCACGCCAGCTGGGACATGAACATAACACCTTACTCCACGCCAGCGAGTACATTAACATAACACCTTACTCCACGCCAGCTGGTACATGAACATAGTGCCTTACTCCACGCCAGCTAGTACATGAACATAATATCTTACTCCACGCCAGCTGAGACATGAACATCGTGCCTTACTCCACGCCAGCTGATACATGAACATAACACCTTACTCCACGCCAGCTGATACATGAACATAGTGCCTTACTCCACGCCAGCTGATACATGAACATAACACCTTACTCCACGCCAGCTGATACATGAACATAGTGCCTTACTCCACGCCAGCTGATACATGAACATAACACCTTACTCCACGCCAGCTAGTACATGAACATAACACCTTACTCCACGCCAGCTGATACATGAACATAGTGCCTTACTCCACGCCAGCTGATACACGAACATAACACCTTACTCCACGCCAGCTAGTACATGAACATAGCACCTTACTCTCCAGCCAGCTGGTACATGAACATAGCACCTAACTTCACCGCCAGCTGGGACATGAACATAACACCTTACTCCACGCCAGCTGATACATGAACAAAGTGCCTGACTCCACGCCAGCTGATACATGAACATAACACCTTACTCCACGCCAGCTAGTACATGAACATAGCACCTTACTCTCCAGCCAGCTGATAGATGAACATAGCACCTTACTCTCCGCGAGTTGGTACATGAACATAGCACCTAACTTCACCGCCAGCTGGTACATGAACATAGCACCTTACTCTCCAGCCAGTTGATACATGAACATGGCACCTTACTCCACCACCAGCTGGTACATGAACATAGCACCTTACTCTCCAGCCAGCTGGTAGATGAACATAGCACCTAACTTCACCGCCAGCTATTACATGAACATAGCACCTTACTCTCCAGCCAGCTGATACATGAACATCGCACCTTACTCCACCGCCAGCTGATACATGAACATAGCACCTTACTCTCCAGCCAGTTGATACTTGAACATAACACCTTACTCCACCGCCAGCTGGTACATGAACAGAGCACCTTACTCCACCGCCAGGTGGGACATGAACATAGCACCTTACTCCACCGCCAGCTGATACATGAACATAGCACCTTACTCCACCGCCAGGTGGGACATGAACATAGCACATTACTCTCCAGCTAGCTGGGACATTAACATAGCACCTTACTCCACCGCCAGCTGATACATGAACATGGCACCTTACTCTCCAGTCAGTTGATACATGAACATAACACCTTACTCCACGCCAGCTGATACATGAACATAGTACCTTACTCCACCGCCAGATAATACATGAACATAGCACCTTACTCCACCACCAGCTGATACATGAACATAGTACCTTACTCCACCGCCAGCTGATACATGAACATAGTACCTTACTCCACCGCCAGTTGATACATGAACATAACACCTTACTCCACCAGCAGCTGATACATGAACATAGCACCTTACTCCACCGCCCGCTGATACATGAACATAGCACCTTACTCCACCGCCAGCTGATACATGAATATTGCACCTTACTCCACCGCCAGCTGATACATGAACATAGCACCTTACTCCACCGCCAGCTGATACATGAACATAGCACCTTACTCCACCGCCAGCTGATACATGAATATTGCACCTTACTCCACCGCCAGCTGATACATGAACATAGTACCTTACTCCACCGCCAGGTGGGACATGAACATAGCACATTACTCTTCAGCTAGCTGGGACATTAACATAGCACCTTACTCCACCGCCAGCTGATACATGAACATAGCACCTTACTCTCCAGCCAGTTGATACTTGAACATAACACCTTACTCCACCGCCAGCTGGTACATGAACAGAGCACCTTACTCCACCGCCAGGTGGGACATGAACATAGCACATTACTCTCCAGCTAGCTGGGACATTAACATAGCACCTTACTCCACCGCCAGCTGATACATGAACATGGCACCTTACTCTCCAGTCAGTTGATACATGAACATAACACCTTACTCCACGCCAGCTGATACATGAACATAGTACCTTACTCCACCGCCAGATAATACATGAACATAGCACCTTACTCCACCACCAGCTGATACATGAACATAGTACCTTACTCCACCGCCAGCTGATACATGAACATAGTACCTTACTCCACCGCCAGCTGATACATGAACATAGTACCTTACTCCACCGCCAGGTGGGACATGAACATAGCACATTACTCTCCAGCTTGCTGGGACATTAACATAGCACCTTGCTCCACCGCCAGCTGATACATGAACATGGCACCTTACTCTCCAGTCAGTTGATACATGAACATAACACCTTACTCCACGCCAGCTGATACATGAACATAGTACCTTACTCCACCGCCAGATGATACATGAACATAGCACCTTACTCCACCACCAGCTGATACATGAAGATAGTACCTTACTCCACCGCCAGCTGATACATGAACATAGTACCTTACTCCACCGCCAGCTGATACATGAACATAGCACCTTACTCCACCGCCAGCTGATACATGAACATAACACCTTACTCCACCAGCAGCTGGTACATGAACATAGTACCTTACTCCACCGCCAGCTGATACATGAACATCGCACCTTACTCCACCAGCAGCTGTTACATGAACATAGTACCTTACTCCACCGCCAGCTGATACATGAACATAGTACCTTACTCCACCGCCAGGTGGGACATGAACATAACACCTTACTCCACCACCAGCTGATACATGAACATAACACCTTACTATACCGCCAGCTGATACATGAACATAGTTCCTTACTCCACCGCCAGCTGATACATGAACATAGTACCTTACTCCACCGCCAGCTGATACATGAACATAACACCTTACTCCACCATCAGCTGGTACATGAACATAGCACCTTACTCCATCACCATCCATTGGGACCATACTCTGTGCAGAGCGTTGGTGCTCCCTTAGCAGTCTCCTTGGATATTGGGCACAATCCTGGACGGGTCGCCACGCTGATAAGGATACCAGCGAGCTGGTGCATGAACATAGCACCTTACTCCACCGCCACCTCGGTGCCTACACAGGTTGTGTATATTATTTATTGTATATCACACTGTATAGAACGAGACAAATGGATGTGTAGCAGTTATTAAATGCAGCTTCAAGCATCAAAATCTACTGAATATATTCATATCGCAAGTTTACAATGTAAAGTAGAACGGCATTCAGTTGAGCGCATTCCACCGTCAGGCTGAACAGTTTACATTTTGCATCCAACTGATTAACACCGATCTGTATTCGGACCTGAACCAGAATCAAATCAATTCGTCCTCGTCACACACCCAACTGATCCATCAAGTTTCGTGTGAATCCGTCCACAACCTTAACGCATCTTCACCCATCATCAGAAGCGTCACAATCAGAGTCCATAGAGAAGCAGAACAATCGGTCGTCGTGGTCATACAGTCAGCACGGCCTAGACATGCACATAGTTCAGTGCATGTGAACTTAAATGTCCTGCAGGCTGAAAATTCACCGATAAACTGGCTTCGCACCTCTTTCATTGACACGAGTGTTGTGCTGCACCAACTTCAACACCCCATCATCTAAAGACCAAAGTAGCCTCCTGATAATTTGCCAACTGACAGGGTCTAGCCATGTCGAAATAGAATGGGGGCAGAAATACGTTGATGGATTGCTGCCTGATAATTGCACCTTTCCAGGTGGTGCTGAACCGCCTCTGTTTGTCGGTAGAGCTTCTTCATTTGTTGCGTGGAGGCAGAATAACCGGTCATGTTCTTCGTCGACATCGTTGGTATTCTGACCACATAATTCACATGTAAACTGCTCCAGTTGTGAACGCATGGATGGCACTACATCAAAATCACGACCCAGCTCCACAAAAAAAACTTTATAGTAAGATACAATTAAGTAAGATACAATGTCATCCATTCTCTTTTCGATGGAATGTGCTGCTCGAATCACAACCTGTAAAAGTACTTGCACCCTTGTTCTGTTTTCGTGTATGGCAGCTTCGCTGCCGGGTAGGTATCATTTGTTGGAAGCACAACTACTATGCCACTGATGCTGTGTCCCTCTACCAGTACACTGGTACTCATTTCGCTGACCTCGGAAGGATGACAAGCTGAGTCAACCCCACCTAGTGTAAATTCAGCAGCCAACGGGGCTCAAACTTGGTCAAATTTAATTTGTCGAGATGATGTAAAATGGCGTAATATTTTTCTCCAACTACTACTAACCTAGAGGTTTATGAAATTGACAACAAGACTATTTGTGTTCTGCAGTGTCCAAGTAGATAATTCAATCGATTTTGAATGAAAGTTTTAAAGGTTGTAGAATTTTTATTTCCCAGAAGTTTACCGCCGTTGATATACCGACTTTTACACCGCCTTATTTAACACATTACATTAGTTCTTCGTGTCTGTTGTTTGTGTCTTCAATTACATCCCTAAAATCAACTAGTTTCCTGTTTAAAGTGATTTTCAAATTGTGGTTGACAGCTAAACAGACTAAAACAATGACTTGACTCCGTATGCATCACGTGCGCTCATGATGAGATCGTTCACAGGCAGGGAGATTAATCGATGTGTGCGCCGTCCCTCGGATGGACTTCAAAGTGTCCCATCTACTGGCATTAATTGGTGGACGTTAAAAGATCCATGGTGTCCTCCACCAAGAGTAGACGAGCAATCTCCGGCACCCTGAACAAATTCCTGCCCTAACCAGCATAGGGCATTGGATCAGTGGCACAGCTACACCCTCGTCCAATGATGTCCCCCCCCCCCCCACAGCATTGTGCTACATATTAACGAAGAAGTCCTTCTGCAGGTGCGGCACTTTCTGATTGCTTCCGTGACAACCAATCACAGTGTACTATGTCAACACCTGACCGTACAATGGAGAATTTAATTTATACCATGCGATTCTATCACGTGTTATTGGCATTATGTACCAAGTTTTTCCCTCCGTTTCAATTATCTTACATCTACGACTTACTTAACAACCCCAATAACTCCACCTTGTGGGATTGGCAAGGGATCATTTTTGGCCCATGTTTTTTCACGAACTGGTTGGCCAGGCCAGGCGTTCAACTGAAGGTGGAAGGAACTTGTAATTTGTTCAGGGTGCCAACGATAACTCGTCTGTTCTTCACAAATGACACCGTGGGATATTTAACATCCACCGACCAATGCCAGCAGATGGGGCACCCATCTTTCATTACCTCTGCCACCGAAGGTGGGCAGAGGTTATGTTTTCACCCCTGTTTGTCTGTCTGTGAGCAGGGTATCTCAAAAAGTTATGGATGGATTCTGACAAAGCTTGGTGGAGTGGTTGGGTGTGTGACAAGGATGATACCTGGGATAAAAGGAGCAAGAACGAAGCATGCGGGATCAAAAGCAGAGGCAGAAGCAACAACCTGATTAGCACTACTTGGCCAGACTTTACTAGGGACAAACTCAACAAACATCTATCTGAGGGATGGTGTAATGGACGGTGCCCTGCCTACAAATCCCAATCTGAGAGTTGATAGGTCAGGAATCAGAACCCAAGCTCAACAGCTCATAGGTAAGTAAGTATGCTTCCTCTACACCATCCTGTCAGACTTGAATTGTACTTTGCTTCCTGGTTTCTAAGGGAATTGGATAAATATACTGTTCCATATGGAATTTGGTGGACACCAGCTACCTTGTGCACCTGCGTGTGTACTCACCTGTGCACGGTCATGATACGACATCTCACCTGAATTGGTGTCATTGTGGTATTTTAATCATTAACTTGTGATGTTATAATTTTATCAAAGACAGACTCGTTCGGGAACACAAAGCAACGAAAGTATAGACAGGATGGATGGGGTCGAGCTTTGTTTGTAATTTCCCTAATTTTTGGTGTGGGGGGGGGAGGGTTACACTCTCCATATGAATTCTGTCATTAGGGATGAAGATGGACCATCATCCATCAGGCTGTGGTGTAGGATTCACTTTTGGAACATAGAATTAACTCTAAACTTCATATTTATTGGACAACACATCTTGGTGTTAATCGTTTTTAATACATTTAAGAAATGTTACATCTGCATGAAAGCACCAAATTTGGCACACTCGTAGCCTATCATGTTATGAACAGATTTGCATATTGGGCCATCTCAAAATTTTTGATGGCAGTGGAAAATGGCTGCCACAGCCATCTGCGGATGAATTTGAGATGGCCCAATATCCAAATCTGTTCATAATATGATAGGCTACTAGTGTGCCAAATTTGGTGCTTTCCTCACAAAATGCACAATTGTTATGCTATATCAGGCTAAGTTGCCCCAGTAATAGTGGTCACTTAATGACTCGTGAACCAATAATGCTTGAGTCCTTTTGGTCCATCATACAAGGGCAATATGAAACATAAGCTATGACCAGTGAAAATCGTCCCGTCCGTGGATTGATTCCTTTTCAGGGACTTTCTGATACTTTGTTTCCCCTGGCGTCGTTTTGCATCAGATGTCCAGGAGAGGGCGACGTTGCATACCTTATTAGCCCCGAAGCTTTGTGGCTGATGTCACAAGCGCGTCAATCCATCCTCATCATTCAGGCACTATTTTGTCATTACAAACAGCATAATGAAATACTATTTTTTTATTTCACTCACACTTTTGACAAATAAACTGTTCTTGCAGTTTACTACAGGAACGTGGCAATTAAAATAAATAAATAAACAAATAAAGACTCCAAGTAAGGAAATGCAAGGAAAAATTAAGGACGATCAGTATGACAAGTCTGGAGATGGCGATGGTTCACGAGCAATGTACACAGTTCGCCTTTTTTTATTTTTTGACCTTCGAGGGGACGCCACGGGCAAACTGGCGGAAATCGGGAAAAACGTAAATGATGAAAGTTGTAGTACTCGAAGAGCACTACCTGCATACCAACTTTCATTCGAAACAGTTGTAAACCCTAGGAGCTCGATGCCCAATTTATTGATTTTTTTTGACATTTTTCTAAGTTCGTGACCTTGTGACCTTGACCTTGGGACGAAAATGAAAAATCGAGCTCTGTGGGGCTATGCAGGTATCATTGGGATAACCAAGTACCAAAACGCCTGCCAGATTCGACAAACCCCCTCGGAGAAGATGTAACTTGAAACTGGCTACCCCTAAAAACATGTTTTTGGGCGTGGCTCCGCCCATAATGGGCGCAGCACACCCATTCTCAGGAAAACACAACTCGATCATGATATAAACCTCGCACCCTAATTTTATCAAGATCGGATCAAAACCCACGGAGCTATGCTCGGGACAGACAGACAGACAGACACACACCCATAACGAATATAGTGGTCACTTACTGACTCGTGAACCAATAACGAATATATAGTGGGGCAACTTAGCATAACAATTGTGCATTTTGTGAGGAAAGCACCAAATTTGGCACACTCGTAGCCTATCATGTTATGAACAGATTTGCATATTGGGCCATCTCAAAATTTTTGATGGCAGTGGAAAATGGCTGCCACAGCCATCTGCGGCTGAATTTGAGATGGCCCAATATCCAAATCTGTTCATAATATGATAGGCTACTAGTGTGCCAAATTTGGTGCTTTCCTCACAAAATGCACAATTGTTATGCTATATCAGGCTAAGTTGCCCCAGTAATAGTGGTCACTTAATGACTCGTGAACCAATAATGCTTGAGTCCTTTTGGTCCATCATACAAGGGCAATATGAAACATAAGATATGACCAGTGAAAATCGTCCCGTCCGTGGATTGATTCCTTTTCCAGTGGCATGGTGGGGGTGGGAAGAGAGTGGTCGGGCCAAAAGAAAAAGCTTCGGAAGCCGATGAAGGTTGACTGACTGCGGAGAGCATTGTTGCAGCTGATACTACATTTATCAGTGGGTGGCTCTCCGGCTTTCACAGACTGCAATACCACAACGGCACTCGGGAGAGCAAATACCTCCGCCAGGCTGAACAGCTTAATGTTTTGTATCCCACTGATAGGCCGGATGTGGATCTGGACCTGAACCAGAATCAAATCCCCTTGTTCTCGTCACCTAACCAACTCAGACAACTAGTTTTTATTATCATAATCCATCCACAACTTTTTGAAATACCATGCTGCATATCGTTTTTGGCCCAATCTCTCAACGCTGAAGAATCACTTGAGAAAATTTTAAATTCTCGTGTCCATATCCGGATCTTCACCAAATTCTACACGATCCTCCTTGCAACACACCCAACCTATTCACCAAGTTTCTTCCGAATCCCTCCACAACTTTTTGATATATCTTTCTTGCAGACAGATAGACAGATGGGTGTGAAAACATGACCTCCATCCACTTTCAGTGGCGGAGGAAATAATCCGGAAGTTGCACTTTAACCTTAGTATGTTATTTCCTGGGTTCAGTTCTGATACCTCCTCAACTGTGGAGTAGAGGCCGAAAAGAGGTCGACATGGGGCAGGCCCCCACCCCTTGCCCAGGTCAAAAAACCAGTTAAAACCAGTACACATTTTCAACTGGTCTCTATTGGTTCTAATTGGTCTTTAACTGGTCTCTATTGGTTTCAACTGGTACCAGTTAAATTCAGTCATAATTCCAATTTCCCAGTTGAAAAAACCAGTAGCTCATATTTGTACCAGTTAAAGTCTTACTGGTTCCAGTTGATACCAGTTGCAATGTACTGGTCCCAGTTGATACCAGTTGCAATGTACTGGTCTCCCAGTTGATACCAGTTACAATGTACTGGTCCCAGTTGATACCAGTTATTAAATACAATTGTATTTCAACTGGTAATATATCACTCTATTCCAATTTCCATATTAAAACCAGTAAGAAACCAACTGGCTTTACTGGTACCAGTTGGCTACTGGTTTTCAACTGGTACCAGTTGACCAGTAAGCTACTGGTCTTTACTGGTTTTTCGACCTGGGTGTTGATCAGGAACTGTGCAGTATGACTCACCTTGTTGGTCAGAATTGAAATAAGCTTAGGAAATCTGCTTTTTGGGGGTTATCCTCGGTCAAAATCAACTCTTGTGTTTGTTTCCCTTTTGTTTTGTTTTCCCTCCATCGATTTTGCCTTATATTTTCCAAAAGATATGTTAAAAAAATTTTGAAACACCCTTTGTTTGTACTGTATTCTATGTGTTGTCATATTGTTTTTACCGAATAAAAATAAATCTTTCAATCAATGGGGTGATGGTATGGCACGGGTTCACGGTCAGCATTCAAGAGGTGCTGTATGCATGTGTGTTTGTACATATGTATGTATTCAATTATCTATCTATATATTACTAAAACTCTCATCTTGTATATGTATGTATGTATGCATGCATCAATGTATGTGATATATATATATATATATATATATATATATATATATATATATATATATATATATATATTCCCGAAATACAGCCAAAACGGTACACGATAGCGCAAAAATTTTAGGGCCACCTTACTCACCATTCTCCTGCGGTGTGCAGTATCAAGTTTCGTTCAAATCTGGCAACGAAAAAATTTATTAAAAATCAATGCAAACAACCTCAGCGGTATAGTTCACTGGAGCTTTCTTTTTTTTTCTTGAGATCATCTAGTATATTATGAAAATGACTTTGGGGTTAATTCTTGATTAGTTATCTCTTAATGAATATTAGCGTAAGTGTTTTGCAACCCAAGTTAGTAACGGCGGGGATTGGATGGCTGGGAAGCTCCTTGTCAACCTCATCCCTCTTTTACCTCTGCAATTAGCATTCGTAATCATTCCCCATTGTTATTTTTCACCTCCCCCACATGTTCCTTGGGAATGTGGCATGTCGGTGCACGTAACCTGACAGGGTCGGTTCCAATGGTTATCCTCGGACTACTCTCACGTGGGCAGACTCAGACAAGGACACACAACAAACAGCATAGTGGACAGAACTGTGTGATGGAGGTGTGTATGGTCTTCCCTTTTGTGGGAACACAGGGAGGCGCAACGCAGGCTGATCGTTCAGGTCAGCAGAGACGCCAATATGCTTCATAGCAGGCTTTGCCCTTTCGACCCTGCTCGCCATTCTGGCCCTTCTACACCGATTTGTTTTGTCTCTTCTGGCATGTCTCCTCATGCATGTTTCATCTTGCATGTCTGATGTCGCTCTATGGTTTCTCCCTACATCTAGCATCTCCCTGCATATCTTCAGCATGCAAGTGCCGCTGCCTTTTATAACCAGCCCCCACACCCCCTCTCAGACACTGAGGTTATGGTCTCTCCATCTGCCACACCAGTGTTGCGCATGTGCTCCTGCAGTGCTGAAATATCACACGTAGAAGCACCATCTCACCAGAGCGTGTGTGGGGGTTTGCAGCTGCCAAACATGGACACGCCATGTTGAAACTCAATCGTATGGTTTGAAAGGACAATCGGGGTTATTTGAGAGATACCAAAGAGACACAGGTTTTGGGGTGACGAGGAGTTGACGAGATATCCATTTCTGATTGTTTCTGATTACAAACACATATGCTAACATTCTTTAAGAGATGACTGGTGAACAATTAACCCCTCATTAACTCTGAAGTCATTTTTCATAACAATACTACAATACTGTCAGATCCCACTATTCATATGGGGTACGTTCCTTTAAAATTCCGCGAATGTTGGGGCATTGTTTTATATTGTATTTACATGGTCTAGGCTCGTGGAAGGGCGATTATACAGAACAAATCAGGACACAACATAACAAAGGGAACAGCAGGAGAAAGGGGAAACACCAACAGCAGGGCGGAGGGAGAAAGGAGACGGACAAACAAGCGATGCAGGTAACGATGAGGGGTAAGAAAGAACGAAAAGGGTGGACAAGATGGATACATGAGCAAAATTGTGTTTCACCAGTTTGTGATTTTTTTCAAGGTCTGAGCAGATGGAAGAGGCTGCTGCCTGACTGTCAGAAGGATGAGAGATGTCATGGCAGAGAGTGGAGTCATCAGCAAAGAGATAAAGAGGATTTTCCAGAGTGTCAGTGAGATCATTGATGAATATTAGGAATAAGATGGGGACTGAAACACTGCCTTGGGGTACTCCAGCCTTGACAGGGAGAGGAGATGAAAGGATTCCATTGAGTGCCACACATTGGCTATGAGAGTAGAGGAAGTCAGTAATGCATGTGTGGAGATGGCCTTGGATGCCATAGGCAGAGACTTTGGAGAGCAAGGCAGGATGATAGACTGTATCGAAAGCTCAAGATATGACTGGGAAGATGTCCCTGATCTCATGTCTGACATTCATTCTCGATCCATTGTTGGGTGAGTTGAATCGAATGTCCACGTTGGAGTGACCTGGTCTGAATCCAAATTTATGATCCGAGATGAAGTTGTTGGTGAAAAGGAAGGATTGCATAACAACTGCGATGATGAATCCCAAGACCTTGCTGATGATTGGTCTGTCGTTAAGGGAATGAGTTTTTGCACCTTTTTATGCAGTGCAAGAATGTTGGCGGATTTCCAAGCAGACGGAAGATGACCAAGCGCAAATGACAGGGTGAAAACGGCAGAGAGAGAGGGTGTGCAAGAGCTGCAGAGAAGGTTTTTAGGGCATGTCAGCTGATGCTGTCCGATCCAGCTGCAGTTCAGTTGAGGGTTGAAAGAACCTTCTCCACCTTCTCAGTTGCAAAAGACAGAGTCCAGGAGCAGTTGGGTACGACAGGGAAGAGGCTCTTCTTTATCATTTTCATTGATCCAATACTCACTGGTACAATATTGGCATTCTTCAGCTTCCAAAAGATTTTTGACTTAATTTTTGAGATCCTGGTATTTGATCATTTTCTTGATTTCGGCATTGCTAAGGCCAAAATTGCTCGGTACAGACACCTCAATTAGCAATGCTATCTTTTCTTTTTTGTACCGAAGTACTATATCCGGTCGCAATGCTTTGTTTTCGATGTTCACGCCCGATGGCATCATTAGGTCAAACATGAGTTTTCTGGAACGGGGATATTGAAATTTTTGCAGATGTGCCAATGGACTGCTGTACATACCAAGATGTTCTGACATGAGCTATTTACATTTTTCCTCATTCAGTGCGAAGACATTTAAATCATCCATGTACAGTTCATGTGTCACATTCATTGTCTCTTTGGAAGTTCTCTTAGTGGATGTTAGGATACATGCATGTCCATGCTCATTAATGAGGGTGTTCAGTGGGTCCAGGGGAAACAGCAAGGGAAAAAGGAAGCCCCCTGGAAGATCCCGTGCCATATCTACACTCCTGGTACTTCGATCTTTCTTTTCAAGTGTTGTAATATCAATGTGGTATTCCAGAGCTCCATTGCGTTCTCAATCAGTTTGATTATTTGGGGGTTGATCTTCTACAATTGCATGCATTTTATCATCCATTTATGTGGAACACTATAAAAAGAATACACACACACACACACACACACGTAGGGTAAGAATACTGATTCTGGCTCACTTTTCCCCATGTAAATGAATGGGGGATTTTCAGCAATGAAATTTTTCTTTTTTTTTTTCCCTAAAAAATAAATCCCCTTTTTAGCCCAAGGTATATTTATTTGTCTCCCCTTTTAACCTGGGGACACTTTTTTTCAAATAACCCATGCAATAAGATAAAGATTTGTCAAAGGTGATTCTAAAGAAATATCTGAAACGTCTAAGCCTCGGGACACTCTTTATCAAATAACCGATGCATATTGTTTCGCTCACTCATTGAACCTATAAACATTTGTTCATTCTCAAATTCCTTCAATAGTTTAATTTTATTTGCACAATAATCCCCATCTAAAAGATTTAAAAACAAAACATTTGAATCTTTATATTTTTTAAGATACCCCTTTTGTGCCATAACGAAATGATAAAGTTCTCTTAATGATGTCATCTGGCCACCGCCCGAGTTGCAAATCATTTTTGTGCATAAACCACGCCATAAAAAAAGTTTTGTTTCAAATGTTTTCAGTTCGTGCCATGAAAATGAGGAAGTGTTTTTTTGACACGGTCGTGCTGTGAAAATGAGGAAGTGTTTTTGGACAGTCATGCTGTGAAAAAATAGGAACTATTCTGTGAGACAAGGCCTCGTGTTTCTATTTTATCTCAGAACACGAACAGGCTTTTAAACATAAGTTTAATCAAAATCGTTTTAGGGCATTTTAAGTATGTTTTAAAAATGATTCATACAATTTGAGAATATATCGCCCAGTTATTTTCCAAGCTGTCTCGCCCGAAGCGTCATTTCCTGTGGCCACACCCAATGATTAAGCAATCTCCTCATCGTTTCCTTATAAGTGATTCGCCAGACAAAGTTTCTGCCAGACGGGATTTTCATTTTTACAACTGAGACATGAGCGATCTTTCTTCCGCGAACAAAACAGCTCAACACAAAGTTGGTAAGCTTGTGTATGGGTTCCTCTTTGAACGATGAAGCAATTGATTATTAATTAAATCGTGATAATTCTGATATATTTTTTTTTTCTTGGCAGGTCCTTGGAAGAAGAGCAGTTTACATATCATGACGAGGTGCATGAAATTAATGCTCTTATTGAAGAGGTCAATAATCTTAGAAGAGAATTGAAAAACATTTTTAATGACTGACACGACGTCTTATCACGGCCTCTGATCTTTTTGTCATCTTGTACCAATGGTAAAAAAAACCTGAGACATGGACTCACTCTCTTCCGATGAAGATAACAGCTCACTACATAGTTGGTAAGTTTGTGTATGGTTTCCTCTTTGAACGATGAAGCAATTGATTATAAATTAAATCGTGATAATGCGAAAATATATTTTTTTTCCTGGCAGGTCCTTGGAAGAAGTGAAGTTTACATATCACGATGAGGTGCATCAAATGAATGCTCTTATTGAAGAGGTCAATGATTTTAGAAGAGAATTGAAAAACATTTATAATGACTGGTACGAAGTCTTATCACGGCCTCTGATCTCGAATGAATTAAACCAATGGTGAGACACGTGTGTGTGTGTGTGTGTGTGTGTGTGTGTGTGTGTGTGCGTGCGTGCGTGCGTGCGTGCGTGCGTGCGTGCGTGCGTGCGTGCGTGCGTGTGTGTCTCTTTCCCTGTTTGTTTGTCTCTCTCTATCTCTCCCTGTCTGTCTCTTTGTATCTCTCTCTGTCTGTCTTTCTACCTACCTCTCTCTGTCTGTCTCTCCATCTATACCCTTGACTCATTATTTTTTTTTTTCAGCTCGATCACACAACATAAGCTGTTGAAGCAATCTGGTACAACACATGATTTTCTGGAGGTAAATGTTTCTGAATTATTAATTAGTTATTTGTTTATTTATTCTTTTATTAATATCACTCTCTCTTTGGAATGTCGCCTTATGTTGGTTGCATCATTAGTTTAGACGCGGTTTTGCCAGTACACTGGAATTCATTTTATTGGCCTTGGAAGGATGAGTCGGCCTCCTGGTGTGTTAATTCAGTGGTCAACGAGGCTTGAACTTAGAACCAACACCAGGCTTACTCATATTACCATGTAATTATCTTTATAAAACCTAATTATTATCCACTTTTTGCTTCAAAACAGAATATGGTGTCTGAGTTTCAAAATCACAAGACATCTGAAGAAGATTGCTGGGAAAGATTATACATTCTCGCAAATGAATATTTAATATTTTCAATTTTGATTAATTATATTTGTTTTGTTTACAATTACTTGATTTTGAATTTCAAAAAAAGAATCAAGACATGAAGGAGAGGGAGGGAGGGGGGGTGGGGGGGGGGGTAGGTGCGCTCCCCCAATGACCCATCATGTTGTGTGAATATGATGAATATGGGTGGAGCTTGTGGGGGGTTTGTGTGTGTGGTGCTTGTGTGGGTGGGGTTTATGTGGGCGGGGCTTCGGTGGGGTTTGTGTGTGGTGGGGTTTGTGTGGGGTTTGTGTGGGGTGGGGTTTGTGTGGGGTGGGGTTTGTGTGGAGCTTGTGTGGGGTGGGGTTTATGTGGGTGGGTTTTGTGTGGGTGGAGTCAAAAAGGGGCGGAGTCAAAAAATTTCAATTTATCTTTGTCTTTTGTAATTCCTGTGAATAAAATGAACCTAAAATCTCTTCCCCTTCCAAATCATATGTCTTATAAGTCCAAGGAACCATATCTATTACATCAACAATTTTAAAAAGTTCGTTCGTCCATCGTTTAGTATAACCCTTTTCAAAATGAGATTTCCACCTATATATTCTTACGATATCACTAACTTTGAACTTAGGTTTTCTAACATTAATCTCTTTTTCATATTTTAATTTTATAAATGTTTCTGATGGTTTCATATTTGTTGACTTGTGAACCGTGTCATTATACTTATCCACAATATCGTGAATAAAAGATGACCATTGTTGTGAACTGAGTTGTGTGAATTTTTTATATAGTCTCTCTTTTAAGGTACGATTAAAACGTTCAACAACAACTGCCTTCCCTTCATTAAAGGTACTGTATAATGTAATACTGTTATTTTTTAGAAAATTCATAAATGTCTTGTTATAAAACTCTCTACCCTCATCAGTCCACAATTTTTTTAGGTTTTCTCTTACTTTTATTAAATATCTGTTGAAAGGCTAACATAAGAGTATTACCTGTTTTGTTTTTTAATGGTACAACCCATGCGTATCTACTCCTCAAATCAATAACGGTTAAAGCATACTTGTACCCCTTATCATTATTGAGTTCAATCAAATCAGCAGACCAGATATAATCTACTTCCTTGGAATAAACTTTCCTTCTCTGAAACTTTGTGAATATTGGTTTATGTAATTCATCAGCTAATTGTTCTTCAATCTTAATGACATCATTAGAGCTTACAAGTTTTTTGAATTTCCAAGTCCAAGTTTCAATTTAGCACTGATCATCTTCTTCACGATGAACCTATCAACTTTTTCTCTCAAAGTTGGATTTTGTATCAGAGACAAATTATACAACATTTCTCCATCGGCTTCATGCTTTTCTTCCAAAGTTGTGGTATTCCCATAATCAATATTGTGTCTCATGCACACTTCATCAACTCTATTGATGGGCTCACTCCAGGATTTAGGATTGTCTGCCTCATCTAATCTTTTATCCAAGTTTGTGCCTGGACCACAGAAAGAATACCCTGGTAGATGTAATTCCCCTGGTATTCCAGTAGTTGTAAATTTACTTCCTGATAAAAACTTTTGTATATCTCCTCCTAGTTTGTGTTTGGAGATAAATAGATTTTTTTTTGAACCACACACCGAACATATACCTTTTTGCATAACCCTGTTATTTTTACTTTTAATATATGAAATATTTTTAGTATTAGTTTTCTTTTTACATTTGAGACAATAACTCATTTATTTATGAGAAAAATTCCTGCAGAGTGCAAAAACATTTTTAGTTTCCAACATGCACATTTGAATCTTAATTTTTAAAACATAAAGAATCCTTAGAAATGCCTTCACTCTCTCCTCCATTTATTTAAGAAAAAAAAATGAAAAACTTGAATTAAAATCCATATCTTGTCGATGTCAATAGTCTTGTCGAAAGTATTGCAAATAGACTTGTCAATTCTTGTTTTCCTCCTCGGTGGGTTGAGTTATTTTCTTTAATACCCCTAATCTTGTTTTAATCTCACTGGTTTCCGTATTTTGATATTTATTCATTCTCTCTCTTTCCTCCCTCTCCTCCCTCTCTCTCTTCTCTCTTTCCTCCCTCTCTCTCTTCTCTCTCTTCTCCCTTTCATCCCTCTCTCTCTTCTCTCTTTCCTCCCTCTCTCTCTCTTCTCTCTTTCCTCCCTCTCTCTTCTCTCTCTTCTCCCTCTCCTCCTTCTCTCTCTTATCTTTTTCCTCCTTCTCTTTCTTCTCCCTCTCCTCCTCTTCCCTCTCTTCTTCAACTCCTTCCTCATCCCTTATTATCCTTGAATCGCTTACACCCCATAGAATATCATACATATATTCATCAGGATTTCTTGTTATTCCTGTATCCAAAATAATTTTTTTAACAACAGGAAACCAATAAAATGTCTTTTGAATTTCTAAAAGAGCCTTACCTTTTCTTAACTTTATAATTTTTTCATTATTTAACATTCTAATTAAATCTAAAGTTGTTGGTTTATCAACATCAGCATAAGGCCAATCTTTTATTGAAAATACCTCATTCTTATGTTGTAGAACATATTTATTAAAATACCGAATACCCTTTTCTTGAAGGTATGCTTGGATACAGAAATGATAATTTTCTTGAAGCCTTCTTGCTGTCATTTATGTATTAGAAATATATGTTAGAATAATATTATGGCACGAAACACCTCCCCATCTTCCCATAGTTAAATCATTTTGTATTTCCTTACTTATTATATATAATCCTGTTTTTTCTGTTTTCATGATATAAACAAGGGCAAAACCATTATTATATTTACCCTTATTAAATTCTTTTATTTGTTGTTTACTAATCGTGGCCCCACAAAACTCATTCTCGATACCAAGTGGATAATATTCTTCCTTACGAGACTGATTTAATTGTTCCAGGTCTTCGAGGTTAATTTTAAATGACCAATTATACCCTAAATCATTCATATCATACCCCCATTGTTCTATTCTCATACAAACGATATGCCCTTCTTTATAAAAATGTATTTTAATTCAAACTGTGAATTCTGTATGACCTGGAGATAATATCAACACTTCTGTATCTTTGGAATACACGGCCGTTTTATTTAAGGATATATATTGTGATAAATCACTTAATCTCACCAAGTCATTCGCGTCAGTCGGGCTTGGATAATTTTTTAATTTATAAGCATTTTTTATGTTAATATTTTTGGTTATATTATATTTATGCCGTTCAACCTGTGCCTTTGTGTAATAATTTGATAAATCAATATCCAGTTCTTGGGATACACCAAAGATAGAACCATCTTTACCAACATAAGTCATTTATATTAGATTAAAAATAATATCATAAATTTTTTTATTTTTGTTGAGTTGAAATAACACATACAGACATAATTGACCACAACACTTGGAATTTAATTCTTGGACTTGAAATGTTTGATAAACACCATTCTGTAAGAATTTTATGACTTCAACAGGTGGTGGAAGACCAAAACTATCAAAATAATATTTGTCTTGACTATTAAAAATACAAACCCAATGAGAACCATTCCCATTATTATCTTCTAAGTTCATAATAATATTCTTTGTATGTTTCGGCACATTTGTTAATTCATCTCTCATACAAATAACCACATTATGAATTTTTAATTTCTTACAATATTTGACAAGTTGTAAATTTGATGTTGTATTCTTTCCAAATTCTTTAAACCACTCATCAATGCTCATTTATTTATTAGAAAGATATAATCCATTACCTCTTTTCATTAATTTTACACCTGCTTGTGCAATAGAAGAAAGCATATCTCCAACTAACAATCTCGCTTTATCAGGCAGACCTTCAAGTTTTTCTGCAAAATCTACAATTACACCACTTCCACTAATTTGTTTCTCCAACTCTTTGTTATGTCTTTCCAATTCTTTTTGAGCCTGGAGTTGAGCCTTCCTTTCGTTGGCAGTTTTCACCGCTGTTGAAATACCACCCGTCAATGCTCCAACTGCACTTAAACCAGCAAATAAAGGAATTAGAAATGGGAGAAATCCTCCACTCGTCTCTCTTATTGAATATTTTTTCAACATTGGTTTTGTCATTTTAATTTTAAGTGAGCCAGTGTCATTCAAGATTTTAACCTGTTCTCTTGTGAGCAAAACATCAATTCTTACTGCTCCTTTTCTCTGAATTGTATTAACGTTAATCGTACAAGGCTTTTGATTTTGAACACAAGATGATAGTTTATGAAGATTGATTTGATTAACATATACCCCAGTTGGTACTTTGCCACTCATTTATTTAACAAAAAATTATGTGAGACTAATCATCACACCATTATCTGTATTAATCTGTAATTCTGTTTCTTCCAAAAGCAAACAATGTGTATCAACTTCTTCACTCTCTCCTCTTTCAATGTATAGGGAAGTATCCACTCGATTAGACTTTATAGTTTCCTTTTCAGTGCTCAGGTCAAACGCATAGATTGTATACAAACTTTTAAATGCTGTCATATCCAAAATAGGTTCTTTATTTCCATTACTTTCACACACCTTTTGGTCAGACTTGTATGCTTCAGCAAAATCATTTTTTTCCCAATTAATTTCCAATCTATCTCGTGGATAAAATGTTCCATCTAGAGAAACGCGAAGTTGTTTCACCTTAGCATTATCACTCAATGCATTATTCTTATCAGTCGCAGTATCACCATCTGGCTTTTTAAAAATGATCCACAGATATCGTGACTTTCCTTCCAGAACACCAAAATTCCACGTGTAAGTAGTTTGGTTGAGTTTAACGTGTTGACATCTTCTTTTGAGGTATGATACACTGAGTGGTTTCTTTGAGTTAAGTCTTCTATTCAACATCTCTTCTGTTTTAAGATTAGGAGTATATTCACTGATATACCAACTCATTTCCTCAATTACAAATTTATTCTGATCACCAAAAGCATAACCAACACCAAAAAGCAATCTATTTTCATTATCATTCCTTTGTAGTTGAAATCTAATTTTAAGACCATACAGAACTTTATCATGATCACAAAATCCAAATATACCTTTAAGAGGAACTGCCACAGTAAAACTATTTTCTGCTTTTGTATCATCATTATACGCTCCTTTCTTTTGAGTATATCCAGGGTCTGTGTTTGTTCCCGTTGACATATCAGGAATAAAACCTTCGACAGACCCCTTTCCCATTCTATCACTGAATGTATAGAGTGTAAATTTCATCATTTCAGATACAGCAGAGACATAATCAACCGCTTCAACTTCTTGTGTTCCAATATACAAACGCACACTATCAAACATTTTCCAGAAGAAATCATTTACAAGTGTAGCGTTTGTGTTATTCCCAGCTTTAGTGAATTTAAATTTACACAACAAGAAACTTTCGGAGAGATTCAAATAGGTTTGTTGATTATTTATTTCAAAACTTTTTGTACCATTCGTATTCCAGTCTGTTCCAGTTATTGCATTTACCTTGAAGTAATCTTCTTTTTTAGTGGAGTTTGAGATAATAATAGTATCATCCAAATCATAGATACTATCAATTGCTTCCATACTTGTATTTATTTAGGAAAAAAAGATGTTAAAACTTTTGAAACCCTGATCCAAGTATTCAAATTATTTTCTGTCATTCTTGGGGGGACAACTGAGTTTTGCCTTTCTTAATTTCTTTTATTGCTTGTAATTTATGAGATTCCTTCTGGGCATCTTTTATACTCTTTACAGCACCTGCTACATTTCCCACAGCAGAAGCAGTTGAACCAATTAGATCTTTATGTTTAAGAATAGTTGAACCAATACCCATGAGAGTATCAATTATCCCATCTCCTCTAAATTGATGTCCAACACCCCTTTGTCTCTTAGGTTTATAGTATCCTCTACCAAGATACATACCTTCACCCTTGTAGTATGGGGAAAGGAACATCCCATCCCCTGTAATTATTTTATATTTTCCCAACTCGTGTTTGCTCACAATAACCATCGTATTTATTTATTGGAAAACTTCACGTAGGTGAATTCTGATGGATATAACTTCTCCATTAAAAGAAATCATACGATTATCTTGGTCGGTTATCCTAAAATTTACTCTGTGTATGGTTTTTCCTGACACAGGGAGATAAACCAAATTTTTGGGTTCCATATTGAATTTATAACCAATTGGGGTTGAGTATGCGCTGAATGAAAATATTGTATTTGTTTTTTTTCCATCATTATAAGCACCATCAATCAAATCACAGTGAATTAACACCGAATTTATTCCTGAGGATATTTGAATGACATTATCACTGTAAAACGTCCCATTAGTTTCAATCTTTTTTGAGGAGAAACCCAATAACTCTCTAAATGAATTATCAATTGTGAAATCAACCTTGTAGTTATTTTTAACTTTAATCGTTGATTTTCAAGTATGTTTTTGAATGTCTATAACAATATTTTTTGGTTCATCACCCTGTTCTTTCATAAGACGAGCAATTTCGGAAGATATTTGAGAAATCTCATATGCTCCGGGTGAGACTGTTATCGTTTTGTATCCACTTCCCGGATTATAACGAAACTTGTCATTTTTCTCGGTTATATTAAATAAGGTATTATAACTTTCCATGGACAATAAAGATGCTTCATATTCTTTTGTTGTGTCAAGTTGTAGTGGGTATGGGAATGAAGATGTGTGGTCGCTTGTTGTGAAATTGAAACTAAGGATTGTGCTTCTCATCTTATTTAATATGAGATAAAATGTCTTTATATTGATATTTATTAATTATTTTCATGTTCATCAACTGGTCTAAAATGGCTGATGCTTCATTAAAACAATTGTTATTTCCAGTCTTCTTACTGCCTAACAACAATAACAGTCTATTAACTAATTGTGATGGGTCATTTGGAAGAAAACTAACACCTGAACCAAGGATACTTAAAGCCTGAATAATGTGTTTCTCCTTCTCATTCTTCCTACTTTTACCAGATAGAATAACCCTATAATTTAGAGTGTTCAGCAGATCAATATATACTCTATCATCATTATTTTTCATATCCAATGGTTTATCAATATACTTTGACTCATCCCTCACAGTTGAACCTTGTCTTCCATCTTTTGTGAGAAGAAACATTAATCTTGGAGTTAGTTTGACAGGAGGTTGAGCAGAACTCAAGAACCTTAATTCATCATTAAATATCAATACCTTTTCTTGAACAAGATGAAATATTGCTGGTTGTTCTGTTGGAATGAGTCCTGCTTTGGTTTTTGAATCCACTGAATATTCATTGTTTTGAAGAGCATTCACAATATAATCAGGGGGTCGATTCATCTCTTCCAGTTGTTGAAATAATCCTTCATCATCATATTCTAATTCTCCAATATGCTCTAATTCTTCCTCCGTCATTTTGCTGAAATCTTTTAACATTTGGAGCTTTCTGGGAGTATATTTTATTGTGGGAACTGTGGAAACATCTATAATTTTTTCTTGGGAAGTTTTTAAAAGTGGTTTAAAAAATTTCTCTTGTTTTCTTTCAAATGCTTCTGCACCCGTTAGTTTTTGTCTGCGTTTCTTCTTTATGTCTTCCTGTTGTTTTACAACTTTTGAAACCAACTCTTGATGTTCCCTAAACCTTCTTGCTCTTTCTTTCGCATCCATTTATTTATTGAAAAATATCATTTAATATCTCATCTTGTTTCACAACAATATATTTATATTTTTCAGTCGTGTGTTTCATGTAATCCCCAAATTCCTTTTTACTACATAATGTAGAACAATTGTCTCTCCAAAAATTGTTTATATCTATTGAATTTAACTTGAATAAAATAAGAGTATTAGCATTGTTTCTGATGGAACGACGAGGAAGTTGAAAGTACGATTGACTAAGATAAATACAATTACAAGAAGAATGTCTCCCTCTTGTGTAGTAGCTGTCCATTACCGTTTGCTTTCTCTCATTAACACAATCATCAAAGATAACGAGGTTCTTTTTGGATTTATCCAAATCTTGGGGAGACGGTATATCATCCGTATTATCACTAAGAATACAAGTTATCAGTTTTGATTTCTTTTTACATCTCTGTGTATCACAAAATAGTTGAATTATATCTTCAATGTTATAATCATTTAGGTTTTTTTGAAGTTTAAATAAACCGATTGTATCTTCTTTTTGAAGACCAGCATTAAAACCTTGTGAGAGTAGTTGATACTCTGGTTGAAAACTCGACTTTGTTAAAATTATTAAATTATCATAATCTAAAAAGTTGGGAGTGAGGAGCATCTTTAAAAGTAAGCAGGTTTTTCCACATCCACTTGAACCAACTATGAGGCATCTTAATGAATTTGGGAGATTTTTATGGTTGTCAAATTTTATCTTATTTTCCCAAATGGGTAAAAAATCATTCATTTATATATTTGGAAAACAGGTTATTTAATTTATTATTGGCTTTTTTAGAAACTCTGTATTTTATCCTAAGTTCAGGTTTAATTTCAAGATAATCCATTATTTTATTTATGCAATATCTTGTGTTGATATTTCCCTGAAAATCACATCCATGAATAATATATAACAACAATCCTTTGAACATTTCTCTAATACGTTCAGTTTCTTCCCTTGTAAGGAAAGGTGTGTTATCACCCTCGAACTTTACATTCATTTCTCTAATCAATCTTGTAAAGTAATTCATTTTTGGTGTAAATCTAAAAGAATTATTTTCCTTTTTATATTTTTGATTATCATTAATTAGAAGATAATCACAGAATATACATTGTTTATAGGCTTTTGACTCTGTGTTTAATCCCCGTCTTTCACACGCAGGACAATTCTCAAATTGGTCATATGGAGAATCATGGAATTCAAGAGGCTCAAAATCGAGTAAACTATTCATATTTATAAAGTAAAACTTTACTTAAACTGAAATTCATCTTCGATATCATCTTCGATACTTTCAGAATCATCTATACTTTCATAACTATCGTTTGAATGCAAACTCTCGGTATCATAATCACTCTCATAATCTTCAAAATCTTCAGTTGAATATTGACTCATATTTAATTAGTAGAAAAAACATTACCATCGATATCTATATACATTTTTTCATTAACAGATTCAACTGCTACATTTTTTATATTAAAGGTAATTTTAAAATGATCCTTAACTACAATTGAACGAAATGTCATTTCACCTGATATATTAACATCCTTTATTTCATCAGGATTTATATCTTTAGGGTTGTTGAAAAAAATACAAATTTCTCCTTGCATATTACAGATGGTCTTATCTTTTCTTTCTAAAGCTTCATCCATAAGGTTTTTATTTTTTGATACCTTTTCTTGTTTCATTGCTTTTTCTAGTTTTGAATATATTGCCAGAAGGAGAGGAGAAACTTTTGTTAGAGATACCTTAATTGATGTTCTTCCAGGTATACTAAAAGCCCTTCCACTGAAGTAAATTGAAGATCTCATCATATCCACCATAATTGTTTTTATCCAATAGTTGTTATATTTATCTTTGTTCAATTTTACATCCTTGACATATTTCTCAGTATCTTTAACAAATGAAGAGATTGATTGAAACTTGTCTTTTGTGTCTTGAAACATTGTATTTATTAAGTGAAAAAGTTGGAGGATAAAATGGTTTTAAGCACAGATTCACCTGTAAAATAAACGAAATTTTCATCAAGAAAATTTTAGTTTAAGCACAGATTCACCTGTAAAATAAACGAAATTTTCATCAAGAAAACTTTAATTTAAGCACAGATTCACCTGTAAAATAAACGAAATTTTAATCAAGAAAAAATTGTAGTTTAAGCACAGATTCACCTGAAAAATAAACGAAATTTTCATCAATAAAATTTTAGCGTAAGCATAGATTCACCTGTAAAATAAACGAAATTTTCATCAAGAAAATTGTAGTTTAAGCACAGATTCACCTGAAAAATAAACGAAATTTTCATCAAGAAAATTTTAGTTTAAGCACAGATTCACCTGTAAAATAAACGAAATTTTCATCAAGAAATTTTTAGTTTAAGCAAAGTTTTATTATATAAATATGGTGAATACAACGTACTGCGATGTTTGTAATCACGAATATAAACATTATAGAAAACACCTCCGAACCAACAAACACACATTTAATCTATTTCATAAAATATCTCCTCTTGAGTTGGAAAGAAAACATTGTGATATCTGCTCAAAGGATGTTTTGAAGAGTAGTTATAATAGACATCTTCAATCACAAAAACACAAGAAAAATGACTTTAAAGTAAAGGGAGACTATTATATTGAAAACAGTGATGGGGCATTTAAAGGGCATATAAAAATAAGGATTTTCAATTTGGAGAACCCGGTCAATCATCAATAGTTGAATCAATTGAAATAGTGAAACCTGATGTTGAAAAATTTATTAAAAAGACATTAAAAGAAATGAAAACTTTAAAGTTTTATATGGGAGTGAAAATGAATATAAAAAGACAAGATGAAGAACAAACTCCTTATATGAGAACAGATCTTCATTTTATAACATAATTTCAAGATTTTTTGAATAGTGGGGTTTATGAAGAACTATCAAGACAAGAGGAGGATGTTGATAATACAGTGGTAGGAAGTGGATTCAATATTAAAAAAATCATCTTTTTAGATATACACATTCTAAAATCAAACCCTCTTAAAGCTTCTTCTTATATTGAATTACCAAAAGAAATAAAACGAAAGAAGGCAGTTAATATTAAGAATAATGATAATAAATGTTTTCTCTGGTCTGTTCTTGCTCACTTACATCCACCAAAATGTAATTCAGAAAGAGTAAAACAATATATGAAATATGAGAATACCTTGGACATTAAAGATTTTAAATTCCCAATGCCACTAACAGATATTCCTAAATTTGAGAAAAAGAATAATCTTTCTATTAATGTATATGGATTAACGGATACAAACAAAGTTCAAATATTAAAAATTTCAAACAACTATAAAAATGAAGAAACACACATTGATCTTTTATATTTTAGTGTTGGAAAGAATTCACATTACACATACATCAATAATTTATCAAGATTAATCTCTTCTCAGGTATTCAGAACAGCAAACAAAATATATCCTTGTAAGCGATGTCTTAATTCATTTCATACAAAAGAACGATTAGAACAACATTCAAAATATTGTAGTAATCATAAATCAGCTGTAATTACAATGCCTAAACCTGGTGAAAAGATTTCTTTTGAAGATTATAATAAATCTATCATGCACCCATTTGTGATATACGCTGATTTTGAGTGTATCCTTAAAAAGATAAATACTGCTTCTCCTAATCCAAAAGAATCATATACAAATAAATATCAAAAACATATTCCTTGTGGTTTCTGTTATTATATCAAATCATCTGTTGGAGAAAAGTATAATAAACTTGAACATTATAGTGGAAAAAATGCTTCACAAGAGTTTGTAAAACGATTAGAAAAGGATTGTATAAGACTAACTAAATTAATGAAAGAAACAAATGAACCGATGACATTAACCAAAGAAGAAAAATTAGAATTTAGAAAGAACAATATCTGTCATATTTGTGAGGAGGAAATTGAGGAGTCTAAAGTTAGGGATCATTGTCATCTTACTGGTAAATATAGAGGTCCCACTCATTCCTGTTGTAATCTTAATTATAAATTACCTTCTTTTATTCCAGTCTTTCTTCACAACAGCGCCAACTATGATACACATCTATTAATAAATGAACTTTCAAAAACACTAGGGAATATTTCTGCCATAACAAACAAGTCAAAAGTATATTTCATTTACAAAAATGATATTCACAAAACCTATAACTCGTATTCGGTTTCTTGATTCTTACAAGTTTATGGGAACACCACTAGCCAATCTCGCATCAAATCTAAGCTCCACGGGCTCTTTTCCAAATCTTAATTCATTCTTTCCAAAAGAGGAAATTCTAACTAAAGAGGAAATTCAGATTAAAGAGAGAATTCAAAGTAAAGAGGAAATTCTAATTAATGAGGAAATTAATGAAGAAATTCTTACTGAAGATGAAATTCTAATTATACAGAAAATTCGAACAAAGAATGAAATTCTAACTAAAGAGGAAATTCTGATTATAGATGAAATTCTGATTAAAGAGGGAATTCTAACTCGAGAGGAAATTGAAACAAGGAATGAAATTCAAAGTAAAGAGAAAATTCTTACAAGTAAGGGAATTTATCCTTATGGTTATATGGATTCATTTATGAGATTTAAAGAAACACAACTTCCTTCAAAATAAAGTTTCTATAATAACCTTTATGAAGAAGAGATAAGTGATAAGGAATATAAACACGCACAAGAAATTTGGAAAATATTTAAGATAAAGAACCTTGGAGAATATCATGATTTGTATCTAAAAACAGATGTTTTATTGTTAGCTGAGGTGTTTGAAGCTTTTAGATCACTCTGTCATAATAAAAATTGTTATGGATTAGATCCTGCCCACTATCACAGCTCCTGGTTTAGCTTGGAGTGCAATGTTGAAAATGACAAAACAAGATATAGATTTAGTCAGTGATGTAGAATTGCATGATTTGTATCTTAAACCGATGTATTGTTATTGGCTGATGTGTTTGAAACTTATAGAACAGTCTGTCATAATAAAAATTATTATGGATTAGACCCCGTTCACAATTACACAGCCCCGGAGTTGGCTTGGAGTGCCATGTTAAAAATTACAAAACAAAATTTGGAATTAATCAGTGATACAGATATGCTTTTAATGATAGATAAGGCTAAAAGAGGAGGAATATCTCAAGTATGTTCCAAGAGATATGCTAAAGCAAATACCAAATATCTTCCTGAGTATAATAAGAATGAGGACAACTCTTACCTGATGTATTATGATGCTACCAATTTGTATGGGTGGGCTATGTCTCAATCTTTACCTTATGGAAAACTTAAATGTGTTAAAGAAAAACATTATGAAAAAGTTTTACAAGATATTGTTGTCTCCTCTCAAAAATAAATGGATGAAGCTGAAGTTGGATATTATTTTGAGGTTGATTTAAAATATCCAGAAGAACTTCATAACAAACATAAAGACCTACCTCATGCCCCTGATAAAGAAAGTCCAAGAAAAGAATGGTTAAGTGATTATCATTATTAGGTGATTATCATAAAGTGATTATTTTGAAATTTAAACAGTCATTGGTTAAAGAAATATTTTGATTTTAATACAAAAAGGAGAACAGAAGCAAAAACAGAATTTGAGAAGGACTTTTATAAATTAATGAATCATGCTGTATTTGGAAAGACTATGGAAAATGTTAGGAATCAACAAAACATAAGACTTGCTACATCTTAGAAACAGGCTTCAAAGTTAATTAATAGACCAAGTTTTGAACGAGCGGAGGTGTTTTCAGAGAACTTTTGTGCTATTCATTTGAAAAAAGAGAGTATTAAAATGGATAAACCTATTTATAAAGGAACATCAATTCTTGACTTGTCAAAGTCGTTAATGTATGACTATTACTACAATAATTTAAAATCAAAGTATAAGGATAATGTGTCATTGTTATATATGGATACAGATAGTTTCATATTAGAAATTAAGACAAGTGATGTATATGAGGATATGATTGATAATATATATATATATATATATATATATATATATATATATATATATATATATATATATATATATATATATATATATATATATATATATATATATATATATATATATATATATATATATATATACACACAAAAGTGCCTGGTGTGTTGGCGCAGTGGTTAGGGCAGTGGCTTGGGATCCAAAAGGTCCTGAGTTCAAGCCCCGTTGGGCCACTGAATTAATACACCAGGGGGTTGACTCAGCCTGTCATCCTTCCGAGGTCGGCGAAATGAGTACCAGTGTACTGGGCCGGTGTATACCCCGGTTAAAATAGGTGTACCATATCCCTGTGTCGTAAGAGGCGACCAGGGTTGCGTCAGGAAGGGCATCCGGCGTAAAACATGTGCCAAATCACTATGCGGATCATACGGATGATCCGCTGTGGCGACCCCTAACGGGAGCAGCCGAAAGAAGAAGAAGAAGAAGATATATGATACAAGTAATTATAAGTCAGGCGATGTGTTGTTTTCATCAAAGGATAAAAAGGTTATTGGTAAGTTTAAAGATGAATTGGGTGGGAAGGTCATGAGTGAATTTATAGGATTGAGATCAAAGTCTTATGCTTTTACGTATATTGATAATAATAACATTGAAAGGTGTGATAAGAAGCTTAAGGGAATAAAGAAAAATATAATCAAGGAAACAATAAACTTTAAACATTATTACAACTGTTTAACCTTAAAGAAGGAAGAGTACAGAAAAATGAATACAAAAGAAGTTATAAACATCAATTATATACAGAAGAGATAAATAAGAAAGCATTAAGAGCTTTTGATGATAAAAGATATATTTTAGAGAATGGAATCAATAGTCTCCCTTATGGTTATAAGTATGTGTTAAGATATTGGGTTGGGAATTTTAACAGGCTACTGCCATCTTTTTGCTGATTTATAAATGATAGAACCAAGCAATAACCAAACCAAAGAGTGGAGATGTAATCAGCCTTGGTATTTAAATGGAAAACATAAAGAATGTGAGAAATATCAAATAAGTCTTATTGAAGAAACAACCGGGGTAAAAGTAGATAAAACAAATAAACAGATAAATTTAATTAGAAGTAAGTTGGAGGATGTAAAGAAAAAAAAATTAATATCCTTGAATGGACTGAAAACTTTGATGGTTATCAATTGAACAATGGAAAAACAATTTACTGCAATCTCAAAATGATATGTGGCTCAGGAGGTGGTCAAATAAGAGCATTAAGAGAAGTTCATTATTTCATTTCTGCTCAACAAAGACACTTAAAACCAAAAAACAAGTTCCAGGTTCTTCTTTGTGAATATACTCAATGGAAATGAATGTTATAAGAAAATTAAGTTATTCCCCAAAGTAGAACATGGACAAATATTCGTTGGTTCGCTCTTTGAGTGGAATGAAAATATGAAAGGAAAGAAGTGCTTTAATCAGTAAGTCTCAATTTTACATTTGCTTGTACGGGAGGGAAGGGAATAGGTGGGGAGAAAATCAGTCTCCTATTTTGGGCTTTTGGAGCTTGAGTCAGTCTCAATTGTACATTTGCTTGTATGGGAGGGGGAGGAAATCAATCTTCTATTTTGGGCTTTTGGGCTTGAGTCAGAAAGTTTTTCCCTTTTCCCCCATTCATTTGAATGGCTGCCTCAGAAACCCTATTTATCCTTTACTGGGGGTGCATCTCCGAGCAGTATTCAGCATGCCCACTCCGAGGTGGATGTTACATTTTAAACATTTGTCAAATTTAACTCAGACAACGGAACACATGTTATGTTTATATATGTACTGTACTTCATTTACATTATTACCTAACATCGTCGTGAATGTCAATTTGTAATTTTATTTTCAACAGTGATTTAAAAAGTCATTTACATCGCCATCCTATGTCTCTTACATCCATGGCTTACAAACATCAGTTGATCAGGAATGGCAGCCATGGCACCGCACAATACCGTATGTCGATCAATGTATTTTTGATTGCGTTTAGCAGAGGGACAGTGCAGAGGGACAGTGCAGAGGGACAGTGTGGGTAGTTTTGCCATGTATCGCCATGGCTTGCAAAGGAACATGGCACATGAACATCTCTCTAGAGAGCCTTTCAACAAAGTGAAAAATGAAAGTAAAACCTGAGGACGAGGATTCAAAGTGATGATTTTTATTTCATGTCCGAGTCTACACCCATTCTATGTCATCAATCTGAGATGTTGCCACTTTTAATAGAATAAATGTCCATGCAAGTCTGGTGTTGCTGTAAGGTGCCACAGGGTGCTCGCGTTTACCCTACAAAGTTGTCTCAGTGAAGTTTTGTTTGCACCTGACGCAATACTGTATCAATATACCTTGTGAAATCCATCATCATGGGACCAACGGCCTGACAAAGATCAATTTCAATGATGATGAAGCAGCTTGTATAGCACTTGCCAAGTGGCTTAAGCACTAAATCAAGCATTACAATGAAACGGTTGATAAAGAATGGCAGGCTTGACAAGCGATTAGCGATCACCAATTGGTCATGATTGAACACCACCCTGAGATGCTCAGAGTCTCGAACAATGTCCAAATTGGACAAATGAACACTTTTTTTTTCGCAGTGGAAAGTGCTGCTGAGGTCAATTCTGCTGTTTACATTTTGAAATTTGCCTCACGTTAAGAGATTCTAGAAGTTATCGCATGTGGAAATGAAATAAAGCCACGAATACTGGCGTCTCAGGGCATTTATAAGAAGTGCGATGTATACAGCAATTCATATTTATGATAATCAGGCATTCGTTGATATGAGTGAGGAAAGTGGAAAAAAAACAAATGAGCATTTTATTGTTCAGAAACCATTGCAACCTGTTCCAAGTCAAGGCATTGTTGAGGAGGCCAAACAAAATGGCAAATTAAGATTCCAGTGAGCTGACTCAGTGGCTGACCAAGGATGACACCTTGATAAAGGGTAATTAAATGAGGCCATGAATTATCGACAAAATGGGTGTTTAAATTAACCCAAACACCCAATTTTCATTCATGCACTTCCTTGGAGTTCCCTTCGTGTGCATGCAAAGTTTGGGGTCCCTAGGTTTTCGTGGTTTTGGAGTTATGGAGGAGGCACACACACACACACACACACACACACACACACACACACACACACACACACACACACACACACACACACACACACACACACACACACACACACACACACACACTTATTATTATAAATATACATTTTACCTGTCAACCCAAAGGGTTTACCTGTATTTAGTATGGCTTTTCCTTTGTTTTCGGGTAATAAGGCTGTATTGCAGAATTCGTCTGAATAACTTATTTTGTGCCAATGAAATAAAAAAAATGAAAAAGGTTCATTTATGTTGAATCAGTAAATCAATAATAGACTGAATGAAGGCTGAGCATATAATGCAACCAACGCTATGCACTCACAGAAAACGAGAATTTGCAAAAGTGCATGTGTACAGTGTACCCACCTGTCACTTCCGTGCAGAAATCGAACATAAACACAACATTCTTTGTCTTCAAGCCATCCATCAAAATGCCACCGCCTCCAGCAGAAAAAAATATAAAAAACCCACTGTTCTCCACAAGCAGTCACAACCATCAAAATGTTCACTACCGATGACTAAACGTTACACAAGAAGAATAACAAAAAAACAGAAGTTGCTTTCCATGAGAAGTCGGAGATGCTGTTTTTACCAGTTTATAGTGGAGCACAACTTATGAGCACCCATCACTGAACACTTCACAGGTCTAAAACACACACACACACACACACACACACACACACACACACACACACACACACACACACACACACACACACACACACACACACACACACACACACACACACACACACACACTATGTTCCCAGAGTGAAGGTGCAAAGGTTTATCATTGTAAGAGGTCAAAGACAACATTGCACCCACCTGTACAGCTCCTGTTATAGACAGATGCAAGACAGGACCATTCACTCTGATAGACAAAATCAACGACAACAATAAGACAAAATGCCTTGCCAAAAATCCTCACCTGTGTGTTCGAAGAGGATAACGTTGCCAAGACAGGAATCGTGGACATGCCAGCAGTGCCAGGTAGAACAGAAATTTCCAATGCTGCTGAATCTGTTTTCAGGTTGGTTGGAATTTGTTGCCCCCCCCCCCCAAGAAATGTTCAGTATTTTGTATTTATACATCACATTACAATCTTCTTCCATCTTGGTAATTAACTGCTCAACATATTTTTTCAATATGTACAGTGTGGTTTTACACTTGAGAAATTTTAATACTAAACAGGATTTTTTTCCTTCTTTTTGAATAATATTGTGATTTTAAACATACCTCCGAGACTTTTTTTATACTTTAATATGAGTCCCCTACCAGTTTAACTGGAGGGGACGATAGGTTTGCTCTCCATCCATCCCACCTGTGTTTTTTCAGACTTCTTCCCCATACCCTTCAACATATTTAACTGAAACTTGGTACATAGCTTTGTTATGATAAGTTACAGAAAACTTTCAGGGCGTTTCATCAATTTTTTAGAGTTATGCCCTTTTTAAACATAGAAAATATCACATATTATACGTTAGTCAGTGTTCAGCTGCCTTGACTCCACCCCAATGCTTTACACACATTGGCTGGACAGCTGGCCTGACTCCACCCTAATAGAACAATGCACCGCCATTGCATGAAGCAGCACAGATTGGCAGGCCTCGACTCAACACCTTACGTTTCTTTTATCTCAGGTTATTTTATCTCAGGGTGTTAGTCCATGACCCAGTGCAATTGGAATGATTTCAGGTATATACCCACAATGTGTTATATATACACGTAAGCCATACGCATGTTTTTGCGTCATTTTATTTTTTTTATGAATTTTTATGTAAATTTTTTATATTTTTAGAAACATGTTTTCTATATTTTTAATATGAATAGATAAAGCCAAGAAAAGCACGAAACACTGTGGGTTAGAGAGTTTCTTCTTATTTTGCTTCCAGTATTGGCTCAAGAGTGCGTTAAAGCAAACTAATTTTTATCTCAGGTTTGTTATCCAAGTTGTCTTTATTTGTTTCTTGTCTACAAAACATATCAGAAAATGAAAATTGTTTCTCCTTTTATTTGGCTGAATAGACCAAAACTGGGTGAGAGAGTTTCTTCTTCCTCACTTTGGTTCCGGTATTGGCTTAAGTGTGCGTTAAATACAAACAAATTTTTATCATCTAAACATTCATTGGGGCCCGTATGGGACATGTAATAATAACAATACCAGTCCTTTCATGCCGTAAAGGTGCATCGGGCTGCCAAGGAGTAGTCCTGGATTGGTCACCACTGTGATGCAGGTTATCCTGAATGGTTATAACCCCAGAACACTGGTACTCATTTCACCAACCTCAGAAGGATGATGGGCTGAGTCAACCCCACCTGGTGTTAACTCAACAGACTTCAAATTCAGGACCCTAAGGCCCCAACCCAGCCACCTTAATCACGAAGCCAACACCAGGCAGGGGACATGTATTGCAAAACCGATCTCACTCTTGTTATTTTTTAATTTCTTGGGGCTGGCAGGATTGCCTGGGAGTACACACACTCATCTCTAAGCTGTCTAGCCTTGTTTTGAACCCAGTGTTTCACAGGCAGGGAGATTCAGCAATGTGTGTGCCATCCCTATGATGGATCTTAAACTGTGTCCAGTCTACTGGCATTTGTTGGTGGATGTCAAAGATCCCACAGTGTCCTTCATGACAAGTCGGTGAGTTATCGCCAGTACCCTGAACAAATTACAGATTCCTGCCCTCACCAGCAGGGGGCATTGCATCAGTGACATAGCCATGCTCCCAGCAATGATGCAAACCAACAGCCATAGGCTGCACACAAAACAAATGAATTTATTTTTCTTTCATTCATTTATTTATTTATAAGCTTTATACATTTGTTGCAAGACTGTTTTGTTAAGTTTACCTATTTTTCATTCTTTCTTTCAGTCAACACAGCATACCATGAAAGAACCTAATTGGGTTTGCCAGTGACAACTGCAATGTCCTTTCCTGCTTCAAGAAGAAAACCCACAAGCCGTTCAGAATTGGGTTTCATCGGTCATCTTGTAAACCAGTGTATGAAATCTGCCATGAAGAAAATCTTTGTTCCTCTGGATGATTGGTTTGTGGACATTTTCTTCCTTTTTTTTAGTGCAATTAAAAATTTTTTTAAAACGACAGATTACAGAGAGCTTCAGTTGTCTTCTGAGGTTGACCAGCAGGAAATTCTGAACCATTGTCCAACTAGATGATTGTCATAGGAAATGGTGTGTACAGAACTGTAAGTCAGTACCCTGCACTGAAGAGCTACTTTGCCAGCCACCCTGATGTTGAGAAACCAAGGAAACAGATCCACGGAGGAGGATTACAAGATGCACTTACAAAACTGACTCAACATTTCTTGCAGCCCATACTGCTAGTGTTGAACAGTTTCAATGCAGTGTTTCAAGCTGATGAAACAAAGATTGGAGTTCCCTTGCTTGAGATTGATTGCCTTCTTCAAAATAAAAGGTGATTGCGAAATTCGTCCAAACGAAACACGATAAGCTTCAGTATTATGTGACGAAATGTATTTTCAGATGACTGTCAGGATATATCAATATGATGAAAACCTAATTTCCACAGAATTCGGAGGAGATTATTCAGTGACGTCAGGGGATTCAATGCTGGAGTTGTTCTGAAGCTGATGCAGAACTTCCCCTTCAATGATCCCGTGTTATCAGACTTGATTGTTCTAGACCCCACCAAGAAAGCAGACATGGACTGCACTCGTATTTTGAGGCTGGCAGATAAATGATGTCCTTCAGTTGATGGTGAAGATTTGAAAGAAGAGTGGGATGACTTACAACTTCTTGATGATGACACTGTGTCTGTGGCTGATAATGAGCACCAGCTGAAAAGGATCAACATATTCTGGCTGGAGGTTTTGGCTTTAAAGACATCTTTGAACTTACCCAGATTTCCCCTGCTGACCAAAGTGTATGACATCTTGTTCTACCTGTCCAACAGTATTGTTGACTGAGTGTGCCTCAGCCTTCTCAATGATTCGCAAGATCCACATTGAGTTCAGGAAAAGCCACAAACCAAAATGCACTGAGTACTTTCCTGCAGTGCAAGATCATTTGTGAGAGCCCTTGCTTTGAAGTAAAACCAACGCATGACAAGTTGGATTAAGTGAGGTAAGCCACCAGTGAATACAGGTATACATTTCAACTTATTCTGATGTGTGATTTTTATTTATTTATCTTCATACTCATCTTTGGTAACTGAAAACACTTGGGTCGTCTTTGGTGTGTTATGCACATACACATACACACACACACACACACACACACACACACACACACACACACACACACACACACACACACACACACACACACACACACACACACACACAACCTCTAATTACTTGTGTATAAGCCACACTTTTCTCCCAAAAAATATCTGATCAAAATTTTGGGTGCGTATTATCCACGGGAACTAAGGTGAAAGCTCTATTCCTCCAGATTTCTTACACCGACACATGACCAACCATCGTTAATGGATACCTCCCTCTGAAAAATGCAGGGCATTGTGGGATATCTTATACAACATCAAACATAGAGATAGTGGACAAAAAATAGAAACACCAGTGCACACGGGCAGTACAACATACTGTATCTGCAAAGTACACCACACGTGTGTGATCATCATATTATATATGAAAATCTCTTCCTGACTGCTCTCATGTATGTGTGTGTATATATATATATATATATATATATATATATATATATATATATATATATATATATATATATATATATATATATATATATATACATATATATATATATATATATATATATATATATATATATATATATATATATATATATATTGTTACGGATCTGGAAACCATTTGCATTCAACATGCAGGTCCCAAAAGTCAGTTATCCCATTAAGTACATGTGTAGTCAGATCCCTTTCCTTTTGTCTAGTGGGAGAATCAAAAACGCGCATTGCGACTTCTTTTAGTTGGGTTATTAAATCTTTACATCTAACAACCAACAAGCCATCTGCATGACCCCTTGGCCCGTCACGATCCACCGCCAACCGGCTGCACCACCAACGTACCTTTGCAATGTTGATACTGTTACTCATCAAGTTTGACCCCGCGTGGAAAGAGCGGTTGGGGTTTCCCGGCAGGAGCCAAGGCCCCGCTCCGGAAGGGTGGGCCGTAGGACCCTGTCCAATGAGGGGCGGACAGCGAGGCGTTTTTCGCCAAGAGCCCCTCCCCGTGGTGGGAGGAGATATATCTCCGAGACTCTCTGAGTAAGGAGGAGTTTTCACGGTGGCCGTGAGCAGTCTGGTTCGTTCTTCACGGTGGCTGTTACGGGGAGAGGAGTTCTGTGGACCCCGACTATTCGCCACGCGAGCTCTGCCATGAGCCACGACTCCCATACGTGCGACTGGGACCAAACCGACGACCTTTGGCAGGTGCCGCACTATAGAGCACGCTTTCCCTCCGACGACCAGGTACCACCGAACTCTGACCCCCAGCTTGTCTCTCTTCACGGCTGCGAGGGTCAAATAAAGACTCTGGGGTTTCTTTTCTTTTTGTGTGTGTGTCTGCGTGTGGACCCGTCTTTAAGTAGAACTGAGTAAGTGTTTTTGCTTATTGTAAATATTTCCCTGCTTGATTATTCGCGCCAAGTCTTGCCGTTGTCTTTATTTACTCTTAATAAATTTATTAGAAATGTTCCCAGTCCGTTTCTGTCCCTTCTTACATTGGTCTAGCATGGTCCGGGTCTGAGTATAAGCGGGGTTTCATCCCCGGTAATCGGTCTATTATAGCCGGGATGTCCTGGGCAGGCCCCGCTCGACTGCAACGAGCTGGAAAGATAGGTGGCAAAGCGGTAGTCGGTAGTGTGAATCTACCGCTGCCGGTAGAGTAAATCCGGTTCGACCACGCGTTCCGAGGGCGTGGCTTCCCCGGTAGTTTAAATCGCGTAGCTACTTAGGTAAATTGGTTTTCGACAAACAGACCCTACGCTACGCGGTTGAGATATTGGCGTCCATGGTCGGTTCAGCAACCCGCCAGCTCACGGAATTATCCAGAGCGACGGGCTACAATTCCGGGGAGTCTGGTGGGAGATGGCGTAACCTCCCCCACCAAGCGGTCGTTCTCGCCACCGACCCCGGCCCGCAATAATATATATGTGTGTGTGTGTGTGTGTGTGTGTGTGTGTGTGTGTGTGTGTGTGTGTGTGTGTGTGTGTGTGTGTGTGTGTGTGTGTGTATAAGCGGGCTGCACTGCAAGCATGCTTTGATCTGTCACGGTGCAAGTCTTGGATGCTGAACAGGACGATAATCATGGAGACGCCTCAAGATGGCGTTAACACTTATCCTTTGAAGTCCAGGGAGTGTGTTTGTAATACACTGGCGAGTTTGCAACCAATTGTGTAGATGGGTCATGTGAATGTATCAGTCCTAAGCAGGAGTCATTTTCCTCAGATGTCCACTTTTTGGCATATCTCATGTTGATCCAATGGCTTGATAACATCTTCTGAGGTGATAAACCATTCCTCTCCTCACATGAAAGAGCCTTGCAACATGACTAAGAGAAGACCCTGCTTGAAGGTGTCCGGTGATTTCATTCCTCTCATTTTCTGACAGACGTGGTATTGTAATTGATTGTTAAATAATGTAATCAAAGTGTGCTTTTTGGATGATCCACATGCTGGTGTCTCGGAGAGACTTTCAAATTTGCTCAGAATGCCTCATGTCACATCTAAAACCCAGCCAAGGGTGCATTAGTTGCACATGCTGAACGGTTATTCCATGAGTCAACTATGTTATGTGGAAACTTGCAATCAGGTATTCTACATAGTGCACATCCCTCGTGCCAAAAAGGCACTTGGAATTAACTCTAGAGCAGTCCTTCAACAATTACATTATCAATTCTACATGCACAGTTTTTTTTATGGCTGAGTGGATATTCAGGGCTTCTGAGATTTTAAAAAGTGGAGCCACAGTATTTGTGAAACTGAAAACATATCTTCTTCTTTCGGCTGCTCCCATTAGGGGTCGCCACAGCGGATCATCCGTATGATCCACATAGTGATTTGGCACATGTTTTACGCCGGATGCCCTTCCTGACACAACCCTGGTCGCCTCTTACGACACAGGGATATGGTACACCTATTTTAACCGGGGTATACACTGGCCCAGTACACTGGTACTCATTTCGCCGACCTCGGAAGGATGACAGGCTGAGTCAACCCCCTGGTGTATTAATTCAGTGGCCCAACGGGGCTTGAACTCAGGACCTTTTGGATCCCAAGCCACTGCCCTAACCACTGCGCAAACACACCAGGCATATATATATATATATATATATATATATATATATATATATATATATATATATATATATATATATATATATATATATATATATATATATATATATATATTTATATATATATATATATATATATATATATATATATATATATATATATATATATATATATATATATATATATATATATATATATATATATATACACATACATATATACTTGAGTGGGACTTTGTATGTGAGATTAGTATCCCACATACAAAGCACAATACAATCAATTACATCAACAAAAGCGGAAGAATAACTGTGATTGGTGAGGACTTGGACCAATCCACAATGCAAACCATCCCCAATGGAACTTAACGTGGTGTCAGCACCACTCTTAGTGCCTCTGAGGAAGAGAACTAGCTTGTTCTCAAAATGTTAGGCTTTAATAAATTATGAGTTTAGTGCTCAATCTGCCACCTTTCACCAATATATTGTGATAGATCCGGGGCTCGAGCTCGAGCATGAGGGGAAACATTTGGAATCCTCCCGAACACCCGGTCCTGAAGCTGCCGGGCACAGATAACTCTGCGCGCCGGCAGATTGCGAAGCAACCATGAACACCGATTGGTACTGCCATCCCTGGCAGGGTTACACTACTTCGCGTGTGACTGTTTCCGGTGGATTGACTGGACCAAGCGAGTTTTGTGCCCTCAATGTGTACTTGTGTTAACGTACCGTATCGGGGCAGCTGAGCATAGGTGCCAAGTACGCACTGGCTAATAAGAGCAACTTAGTGGGGTAGAACTTCCCGGCTAACCTGTGCATGGACTTTGCTGGACCAATGGAGAAAAAGACAGAACAAGCTGGGTGCATTTATAATATAAACAATTTATTATTAAGGCAAGGACACGGGAATGTGAACAATGAAGGCTTTTAATACGCAGCAATATGGACAGCAGGTGGAAGCAAGGATTTGTGAGGTGCAACTAAAGAAATACAATTATTTGCCAAGGAAGACAGTGAAGAGCTAACCTGATACAAACTTCGACAATCTTATCTTATGCAAACATTACAGGTGCCATCAGACACACACACCCAAGGAAATTAGAATAGCTAGAAAGGTAAGAGAAAGTACGAGGTGTAAACGACCTTTATGGTACCTGACGCAGCTGACGTCCAGCACAAACGTCCGAGGTAAGTGAATCTCTCCGTGACCTCAACATCCTCGCCACAAACAGGTACAGACAAGATGGCAGCATCCAAGATGTCATTGAAAGCCTGGATCTTAGTTTTGACCTAGGAAATCCATAATCCCAGCAGCTCCTACTCCTCATTCAGCACCCAGAGGGCCCCAAAAAGGATATCCAGAGTCTCCGCAAAGATGACTGCATAATCTGTGACATGAAGGTCAGATATCTTGACATTTCCAAACGATGCACCGCAGCTTGATCTCTCCGACATCCTCCCCAGAATCCAGTCCATACAAGCGCTGAAAAGTGTGGGGGCCAGTACACACCCCTGATGAACTCCAGCAGAATACACAATGACACAAAACAACAGAATGACTCCTTTTCTCTTTTCAAACTGGTTGATTGAGTGATTTTTATATTGCAGGCACCTGCAACTCACCACAGGGGAGTTCAATTCCAAAGTAAAGGAGAATCACTTGCTTGAAATCGAAATATTTCTAACAACTTCTAAAAGGTGCCAATAATATTGTGCAGGCCATTTTAGGATTTGTGTGTGAAATAAGCTAAGATTTAGTAATTTTTTTCAGCTTTTTTGTTTAGTTCCACTGCAAACCAAAGAAATACATATAGTGTGAAGTGTAATCCTGTAGGATTTGTGTGCTAAAATTGATTTTTTTTGCATTTTCAGTTTGATTTGGAGTCTAGATATTGAAAAATGATGGGGTTAAAATTTCCCTGTCCCAAGATCTCATTCTGGAGCGAACCTGTCTTCTGGGAGCCCACCATCTGGGACTGAACTCATGTCTATCTCCACTGATTATGAACCAATTTTAGGAATGTTGTTTTATTTTGAGGAACTTTTGGAACATGCTAATATTCTATCATGTGCATCATCTGCATCATCTTTGTGTGCATCATCTGCAATGACGGTGCTACTTCAAGCAAGAGACTGGTGAATAACCCAAATATGATTGAAGATCTAATTGTTTGCTGAAATCAACGATTATCTTTGGGTCAGCTTGATATGAAGCTTGATATGAAGCTTGATTGAAGCGGAGCACAAATCTGTGTGTTATCATACTGACTTTCAGAAACCCATCGTCAACAAAAGCATGATTGAAAGGCTCAGAGGTAAACTAACCCGGCCTGATTCCCCTGCATGTTCTGGGGCCCAGGAACCTTCCAGTGCAACTGATTCTTCCCACCTAAAAGGAAGGAAGGACAACAACCACGTCCTTTCCCGTCCTAAAAGGACTACAACCACACCAAAGGCACAGGTATGTTTGTTCTCATCCTGCAGCTTTTGTCCGAACGATGCTTCAGAACCTCTTCATCACGTTTTTTCGGACAACATGGGTGAAAACTTCCTGAAGATAAAACGCAATACTCAAGATGACCATGTAAGAACTTGTGTATCTGAGTAAGAGAGCACCAGAGATGCTTCTGCTCCTGAAAAGCACTATCATAGGAAATGCTTGCGTTATGCACAGCACACTTTCGCGCCATTACATTACAGTAATGCCCAGCTCATTCACTCTGAATGTGATGAACAGCTGCTCCTCTCCATTCAAAACACCCTCTCTGACTATGATGTTACCCTAAACATGGCTGAGGTGAATGATGCATACTTGTCAATTTTGAAGAAGTATCAGGTTGAGGTTAATGAGACAGAAAACTACTGCAAGCATCTGAAAATACTTATATCTGAATGGCTTCCTAATGTCCAGTTCATCAAAATTCTACGCAAAAATGAGCCAGACATTCTCGTCCTCCCAACAGCAATTAGCATTGCTATGGAACTTCATTCTGCGATGCTGGATAATGATGACACAAGTGACCACTTGAAGAGCATGGCAAACATTCTACAAGAGGAGATGACGGAGTACCGAAACTGGCCATTCATCGATGGCTTTGAAGACTTTGATAATCCTCCGCTACTCCAGTTCTTCCTCACTCATCTCCTCTTTGGCCGTCATGTTCTCAAAGTTTCTGGAATTCGCAACGAATAAGTAGAGAAAGTTGTTGACGTCGCTTGCCAGTTCCTCATTCAAAATACTCGAACTGATCGTCAGGTGAAGCATCAACCAAAGAAGGAAGATTGGTTTCAGCAGACTGTCCAGACACCTCTCTCAATTGGCTTGCCCCATGTCTCTCAAAGAGATTCTATCTTCCTCAAAGACCAAATTTCATACATATGAAATAAGAGCTGAAAATACCAATCACAATGGACACCTCTATTATTGGGTTTGTTTTACAATGCAATCCAATGAGGATGGAAAACATACTTGTGCAAAAATCGCCGGATCATCTCATCAGACGGTTCAGTTTAGGTCAGGTCCCTTGATGATACACTGTACAGATCGCTCAGGATGTGTCATTTATTGACTCATCTTCATTAAAAAAAAAATCCCCCAAGCAACTCTTAATCTCGGACACATTGATTTCTTATTTACTCAAGATAAGCGCAAGTTTATTACAAGGCGAGGGTTCATTGATGGAACCATTGGATGGAACCCCCACCTCCATTGATGGAACCCCCACCTCCATTGCCCATGACAGGTGGTCAATTAATGTATATGTCACTTTCAAAGTGTCAAAAATGGATTCAGCCTCATCGAAAGCCCCTAAAACGACTCTAAGATTATGAAAGTAAGTTCATTTTAAGCGGGGCTAATCCGGTGGGGTGAGAGGACAGAAAGGCCCCCCTGGAAGGAGACCCAAGGCCAGGAAAATTTGAACCCCATCATTTCCCTATAGTTTAACCCCAATTAAATTTTAGCATGAAAATTCTACGGGAGCCACTTTTAAGAACACTTCATACCACACTAATATGTGGACACCAAAATATATATATATATATATATATATATATATATATTAATTTCAACAATTTTCTGGAAGAAATGGTGCATTATTTGAAAAAACTGCAAGGGTGCGAATATTTTTGATCACGAGAGTAGATGATATCACAAAGGTGGACGTTGAAAATATTACAAACCAGAAACCACTTCAATGACTCCAAACTCACAGTTGGAACAGTAACAAAGCAGTTAATGAAAAAAAATTTTTTTCTTGATAAACGTGATGTTTGTGTTGCTGATGAAAGGATGTTCTTGCAAAAAGTGAGAGCATTTTCTGTGAAAGTTTCTTTTCAAGCCTTAGAGAAATTGCCCTTCGATGATGGTGTCCTCAACTATGCAAGATTTCCGAAAGGAAGGAAGCGTGTACATTTGACTCGGTGTAATTTCTGTGCAAAACTACTCAGACCTGCTTCAGTTTACATGAGTTGTAACTTGCGCAACTTGCACGAATGGATAATCCGCAAGAGGAATTTGTAGATTACCAACAGAAAACAACCAACCCGTTCACGTCTTCATGCAAATGGTACGCTGTCATCCATGATACAAGTAACACTGGCGAACAAGGTTTCGTGTGTTGAATGGGAACCTCCAAAAGAACTGTTCAAATCAACAATTATTGTGAACGGTGAACTGTTATATGTACTTCGGTTGTCTTACAAAGATAATACATCTTCATCACATTTATTACAAAGCACAAGGCAAGATAAAAATCAGTTTCTGGTTTATAACTGAGAAACACCATGACCTTTGGTACAGTATGTTATGTTTTTTTTTTACATGGACTATTTCATATACCATCTTCTAGGAAAATAACCGACTGGATCGGTGTTATAAAATAGTGTCTCAAAACAGTTGAGAATGCACCAGAGAGAACCAAAAACCCTGGGGCTTTCTGGGCCCCGAGACGGGTGCTGAACCCCACACGTTCAGTCTCTCAGATCGTGTCTACGTGATCGCTTGTGTGCCGTAGGCATGGTACAACCAAGTCTTGAGATTTATTTTTACCTTGACACGCTGACACGGGCTTGTCGGCCACATGCTTATAAGCATTACAAAATTTGTCTTTTTTTGCTTCACAACATCCTGACAGCACAGCAGTTCTGCTGCCTGAGTCCAGCACCTGTGAAATGCAGACCTAGTGTTAGAGACGTTCCCAATAAATTTACTCAAAATGGAAGGTAAATTGGAAGTGGCTGGGCATACCCACACTTAAACATACATATGTAACATGATTTAACAATTCCCAATTCAAACTATTCAATCAACAACTTACATAAAACTACAAATATGAAATAACCAAAATTATTAGACAACTGCTTGGGCTTGACCTCATAAAAACAAGAGGGGTAACAACAACTCCGATTCCATTAGGTCTGCCTTTAGCATCCTGACCAACAAGAAATGCCTGCCACACATGAACCTGTTTGTGGTTCTGGGGTATCTCGGAACAATTTAAATTTTATAAAAGCTCTTCTTGCGAAACAGTTGCATAGGCTCCGGCAATTAAACATGAGCTTAGAAGAGATACAGCCCTCTACATCTCCGTAGGATTGCACTGCAGTCAAATTACTGGAGCAGAAGTACAAGAAATCTGTTCCGAATAGACTTGTATCCATTTCTGTCACTCAGCAGAATGGAATTTGGCTTGTCTGGTAAAACAGAGAAGCTGCAAGATCCACTTAATGCAAATACTTTTGTTCAGATTGAATATACAGTAAATAGAAAAAAAAAAGTTTGATTAGATGATATTAATGAGCACTTGTTGAGAAAGGAGGATGTTGATCATTGTCTTTGTAATGATATTCAAAATGGGCATTGCAATGATGGGAGTCATACAATTCAGGCTATAAAGAAAAGACTCAAATGCATAAGATGTGTCACTGTGGTCAGGAAGGAATCTGTCATATAAAACAACTTTCAATAACACTACAGATTGTCACTGACGAGTTACCGATTGGTGCGACTACATCTCCACATTTCACCCTGTTTATTGCAATTGAGTACACAACTGGGAAGGGCGTGTGCCTTTTGGGTCAACTCGAGAATGTGAAAATAAATTTGCATTTTTATAGAGATACAAGCAGCAAAGTCTGCATTGAAAATGTGAATTGTCTTTGGAATATCTATACACAGTGCCTATAGAAAGTCTACACCCCCTTTCAAAATTCTCACCTGTTGTTGCCTTTTATCCTGGAATTAAATTACATTAAATCAGACTTTTTCCACCTTTATTTACACATTGTAACCCACAACTTCCAAGTGAAAAAGAAATTCAACAAATTTCAGAATATTAATTAAAAATACAAAGCGAGAATATCTTGGTTGGATAAGTGTCCACCCCCTTGAGTTAATACTTGGTGGAAGCATCTTTGACAGCAATTACAGCTGGGAGTCTGTTGTGATAGGTCTCCACCAACTTTGCACACCTTGATTGGGATATATATATATATATATATATATATATATATATATATATATATATATATTCTTTGCCATAAAGGCATGTAGCTCTATGTAAAAGGACAGAGGAAGGGCCTTTTTGACTCTTTCTCTGTGTTTCTGAGCAAAATCTATGTTTGTTTTGTTTGTGAACCTTGCACAACAGGTGCCAGCACCATGCACCACCATATTTGTCAGAATGCAGAATTTCAAACTGTTATTCTGCCCCCAAGGCATGAGATAGTGCGAATTCTGATTCTCATTGTTTGTGTCATAGTTACTCTGCCATCAGGGCATGAATATTTTTCCAAGTACTGCTAAACGGAAAGTTTTTGAAGTTTCAACAAGACGATTTATGTTCTACAATGTCCAAGTATATAATTCAGTTGAAATAAAATAAAGATTTTAAAGGTTGTCGAAATTTATTACCACTGTTGATGCAGCATCTCTTAAACCACCTTATTTAACATGTTACATTAGTTATTCGTGCCTGTTTGTGTCCATTGTGATGTCCTTAAAAAACAGGAAGTTTCCTGTTTGGATTGATTTTCAATTCTGTTTGACAACTGGACAGGCAGATAGAATAAAATGTTTTGTTTTTTTTTAATCTCACTCCTCTCTGCACATGTGTGATCGGGACGACTTCAGAGCCAAAGTACTGCTAAACTACAGGTTCGTTTTCCGATTCGTGTTCAAAATAAAAACATTCAATTGAAAAAAAGTTGATCGTCGATCATAAACTGACATTTGTAGACAGACAGATGGACAAAACAGATAGACAGATGTGAACCAATTGCTACACCCCACTTTTCGCTTCACATGCATGGGGTAACAACAACATAAGGAGGCAATGCTTAAATCATCACAATACAGGATATGGGACATGAAAGTGCTGTAAAAGCATTGTAAGGCAAGTGCTCAGATGGGAACAGAAAGCAGGTGAACCCATCTGGGTCTAAATTCCATAGTAGCCCAAGCTTTGACGAATAGTAGTCGGTGATCAATAAGTGGAATCGACAGTCAGCGCATAAAATCAATTTTTATACAATTGGGTAATGTTACATCAGTATTTGTACTGCAGTTCATAAACAAGGATTTTTAATTAAGTTCATGACTTACTACACCCGTGGTGCTTTTTCAAATAGCAATGGACCTGCGGTGCCTACCAATTATTTGACAGTTTTAATGCAATGCCTATGTATTCGATATTGGCAAACAAATGTGCACAGCACAGTCAATAGGTCCATGATTGTCAGGTATAGGTGGAGGATAACGGATGAAGGGTAAACAGACACAAAGAGTATGGACACAAGTACTACCACCACGTTAACAGCCAAGAAAACCATTGATACAGAAAGTATCTTCTCAAAAAAGTGGGCCCAAGTCCATTGCCCAACCAACATCAATTAAAATGAGCATAATATGATGTGACATTCTAAGAAAAACAAGTTTCATCTGTGGTTTCATGGTTTTGAGGCTGAACCTTTGTTATTTGAAGATGACGCGGCACACTATGCATTTCAAGAATGCACTTTAAATTTGGTCTCTGTTCCATCATCACCGAAACACACTGATGCAATGGCCTTGTAAATTAGTGCAGGAATTTTAGAACTTGGCGAGGGTATCAGCACATAACTTTTTTCCGCATCGCAAACAGAGAAAGCTTCATTCACATGTGCACGTACATGCATAATGAAAGGTGCAGGCTCTCGCAAAGCTCTCCACCTTTAAATGGGAACAATTAGCAAACACAAGTATAAAATGAGTCGGCTAACCTATCGGATCCCAGTTTCTCCAGAACCATCGTACACGAACTCCAGATTCGGACCTTGTCCTATCAGGAGCAGCAGTGGGTTTGATAACTTGGCCTTGTGCGAAAGGTTTCTACATGCATTGCTTTTGGTGCTGAAACTGCCATCCTGATCAGTGTGGGATGCAAGAGTTTTCACCAAGGTGTAAATTGCTTTTCCTGCTTACTGAACAACCGGAATCTATTCATAATGTTCACACTACGAGGTAATTTCAATCACTTTTGGAACCATGACGAACTTGTGCATATATGTTTTACAGACCAAGATACGGACTATTACGATGTGTGGAGAGGCTTCATGACAGGTTATCTCACCACGCGGTGCTATCGATGCCTGTATCAAGTGAAATAGTCACATTCATGACTGCAGTTCCAAATCAAAGCAAAGAACAGCCAATAATATACAAAGTACAAAACAGCAATTGAACCAAGGAACTCCGAAAAAGAGATGATAAACAAGCCTGGTGTTAGCTTAACATTTAAGGTGGCTGGCTTAAGATCTTAGGGTCTTGCGTTTGAGCCCATTTTTGCTCGTAAAATTAACACCAGTTGGGTTGACTAAGCCTTTCATCCTTCTGAGGTCAGCAAAATTAGTACCAACTTACTGGGAACAGGGGGTGCTGCATCAGCAGCACACCACACACCCAGAAAATGATGCAGCAAAGCAGCCACCAGCCACATACAAATAAATAAATAAAAAAGACCACAAACAGAGTGTGCAGAAAAATGACACAAATGAAAAATGACCCCTATAGTTGATATCATCATTATCAGTTTCACTGAATGAACACTAGACAAAAAGACCAAAAAAACTACAGCAAAGTCGATGGAACGCCATTGCAAATCCCAACGCTTCCCACCTAGAGCAAAGTTAAAAGATGGCAAAAACGTTCCACCAGGAATGACCTAATATCAAATTTTGGGTTAAAAATTTTTTTTCCAGATTTGACCACACTGTGATCCAAGTCCAGACCCAATGGGGCATAAACCAGGGGTCGAATCCAAAAAATCATTACATATTTCATGCGTTCCCCCAATGTTGATTGCATATAGAGTTTCATCTACACTAATAAGTGGCAGTGTGTGTGTGTGTGTGTGTGTGTGTGTGTGTGTGTGTGTGTGTGTGTGTGTGTGTGTGTGTGTGTCCTCCATAACTTCAAAACCATAAAACCTAGCAGTCTAAAAATGTGCATGCATACAAAGAAAACTCCAAGGAAGTGCATGACTCAAGATTGGGTGTTTGGGTAAATTAAAACACCCCTTTTGAAGATAATTAACGGCGTTATTAAATATATCCTTTATCAGGTGCATCCTCGGCCACCTTGCTCTTTGGGGTCTGAAGGCAACTCCTGGGTAACATCGCTGGGGTCTGAAGCCGCCATGTTTTTTGGCCTGCTCAACCATGCCTTGACTTGGAACAGGCTGCAATGATTTCTTAACGATAAAGTTTTTTTTTTTTTTTCACTTTTCTCACTCATATTATCGAACGCCTGTTCATCATAGCTACGAATCGCTGGATACATCTCTTTTGTAAGTGCTATAGTTTTTAAATTAGGAGCTTGGAGTGATTTCATGCATTACATGATACGAGTTTCCACGATACACTCTCACGGATGAATAAAAGTATGTCATCAAAATATTTCAGTTTTGAGGATCGGATATCGTCTGGACTAAATAAGTGTTGAAATCTCTTGTGAAATCTGATAATTTAAAGAAATAACAAGTTTTATAACGAAGCTGATATACATATTTACTTTAAGCAAACAATGCTATGTTCCCTCCTTCTCCATATATACACAACAAAATGTGAAATTTCCAAAGCATTAAACATCTTTTTCTACTATTTGGAGAATTATATTGAGTAAACAAACAATTTGGGAACATAACCAGAATTAACTCGCTTCATTGAGCTTTTTGAACCAGAGGTCAACAGACATCTGGGTCGGGCCTGGGGAGTCATGGATTTACTGGATCATGGGGTGTGGCGCTGCCGGTACCTGTGCAGGAGTACGAAAGTCTGAGTCTTCAGGTCCTTGGTGCTTCTAGTCTTGCTCTATGGATGTGAGACTTGGACTCTGACCAGGGATTTGAGACAGAGACTTAATTTCTTTGGTACCAGGTCTCTTCGGAGAATCCTTGGCTATCGCTGGTCGGACTTTGTGTCCAATGAGCGGTTGCTGAGAGAGACTCAAATAAGATTTGTTACCTGCTTAGTGGCTCGTTTTCCTGATGCTGATCCTGATCACCAGATTCTCTCAGCGAGGGCAGCTCATGAGTGGAGGAGGCCAATTGGCTGACAATGTGCCTCGTGGTTTCAGCAGGTTGATCAGCATCTCAAGGAGATGGGGATGGGCCAAGCATCTGCCTGGGGTATGGCCAGAGGGAGGCCCCTGGAATACCGGCGGAAAGTGGACGCAGTGACGTGCTGCTCCAGCGCATTCTCCCATACCTGACCTGACCTGACCTATTATACATATTATATATGCACAATGCACATATTATACATCGACCCGTCCAGCATTGTGTCCAATACTTCGAAGTCCATCGGCACAAAATTAACATGCTTCCCCATTGTCTCGGGTTGCTCACCTGCATTTTTTTCATTTTTTTTTTCTTCATTTATTTATGTTTTCATTTATGGATGTTGTCCGACGATTCTGTGATTTCTTTTTCTGGTGTACTGGTTTCGATGTCCATCAGCACGCACAATTTCAGTTTTCTAAGTCACCTGGAAGGCACCGATCTTTAATATCAGTCAGTCAGTGGTTATAAAGAGAGTTATATATTATATACTTACATGTCATACATGATATATATATATAGGCATGCACACATGAATCATAATCACACACACACATACACACACACACACACACACACACACACACACACACACACACACACACACACACACACACACACACACACACACACACACACACACACACGTTGCTCTTGAAACAACAATACAGCAGTTAGAAAACGAGGCATCATACAAATACCTCGGAGTAGAAGAGGGCCACCAAATATTTCACAAACAAATGCACAAAACAATTACCAAAGAATACCTACGTAGAATGAGGCTGATCCTGAAAACATACCTCTCCCCAAGAAACAAAATCAAAGCCATCAACCAACTCACAGTACCAGTGTTCTAATACAGCTGCAGAAGAATAAACTGGCCCCAATCAGAATTCAACACATTAGACATCAAAACAAGAACACTCCTGACCATCCACAAAATGTTCTACAAAAACCAGTGCATCCCGGGAATGTACCTGCCGAGATGAGAGGGAGGGAGTGGCCTGATGGAACTAAACCAGGTGAACAGAGCGACGAGTGTAGGACTTGCTGAGTATGTGAAATGCTCAACAGACTATCGTATCCAATTTATGGAGAAACATGAACACAACAAACCTGAAAATTATCCCAAATTCACCTTACAAGGAATTTCCCAAAAACAGGTGTGAAAAGAAGATGCTGCACAGGAAAATGAAATTGCAACAAATACAGCTCCAAACAACTGCAAAAAAGAAAAATATCAACAAATATATACCAACAACTGGGAGAATGACAAAAGAGCAGGAAGATACAAGAAAAAATAGAGAATTTGACTGAGTTTGGATAGACAAAGAAGGCTTATTGGAATGGCTCAGCTGCTGATAGTGAGAGTCAGGAGTTTGAGTGACTGATCCTCCCCAAGAGGATTGTTAGAGAAAGCATGTGGGAGGGTTTGCCATATAGTTCAGAGAGAGAGAGAGAGAGAGAGAGAGAGAGAGAGAGAGAGAGAGAGAGAGAGAGAGAGAGAGAGAGAGAAAGAGAAAGAGAGAGAGAGAGAGAGATTTGTCAAAAAAAGGAAGAAATCCACACGAAGTTGATTGAGGTATGTTAACTGTCGTGGGAAGCTAAGGGAAACTGACATTTTGAGTGTTAAGTCTTTGTTGGAGACGAACAGAGGAAAGCTCTTTGCATACTCAGTGAACATACAGCACCTCAATCAACTTCCTGTTTATTCCATGAATTGTTCTACCTGCCTGCTGATGCAGAGCAACACCAGCCTTCATGAGCAAAACTAGTTCTTCATTCATATCGAAGACCTCAAATAAGTGAATTAAAATGGAGCCAATGCTTAAGGTGGCAACTGATGAAGAAACGTTCAAGAAAATCATCAACAAAAATACAGAATTGAAAAAACAAATCACCTCTTGATCTTCAGAGCATTCCACAAAGGGCTTTAAATGAGCATCAAACTCTCAGATGCTTATTTTGATTACAACAAGGTGTTTGATGGCATCGCACACTTGTGGCATAGAGAGTGAGTGTAATTACTCTGAGCACAAGAAATGAAAAGTGGGGTTAAACAATCGGTTCATTTTGTCTCTGTCTGTCTGTCTGTCTGTCTACCGACGTCAGTCTGTGTTCGAAGAGCTGCTCAATTTCAATTGAATGTTATATTTTGAACACTGGAGACCACGAATTAGCAGTACTTTGGAAAATTGTACAGAACCTTGTTCTGATTGTACATGCACACAGAGTAGTAAGGTAACTTTTTTTAAACTCTGCTTGTGTGCCAAGCATTCAAAGAAAACAGAAAATAGGGGCAATACCTCTGGGTGCTCACTTGGTAGAATTTCGATAATAGTCAATGTGGGACAGAATCAGCAAAATGTACCAATGAACCAATATTATAGCAAATAACCGTTTTGGGAGGGCAACCACCCGTGCAAACCCCCAACTCCACTGTAAACCCCCTCAGAGCCTGATTTTTTTAAAAAAAAATAGCATGAACAAACTTTGGTACATCACGGGTGATGAAGGTTGTGGTTAAGTTTCATCGAAATTGTGTGTAGTTTCTGAGAAGAAAGCAAACACTTATTTTGGGGGGAAACCCCCGTAGACCCCTTTCAGGCCTGATTTTTTGTTTTTTTTAATGCTGTGAATAAGATTTGGTACATACCGGGTGATGAATGCTGTGGTCAAGTTTCATCAAAATCGTTTGTGTAGTTTCAGACAAGTTGTAAGCGTTTATGGACGGACAAACTGACGGACGGATGACACACCATCCCAAAAGCTCCCCGGAACTACATTGCAGGTGAGCTAAAAAATCATTCCAACCAGGAAACTTACTGCTTTTAGTGGTTATAAAGAACACAGAGAACTAATTTAATGTGTTAAATAAGGTGGTGTAAAAGGCGGTGCATCAACGATGGTAAACATCCAATAAAAGTTCCTTTTTTCCTCAGCCTTTAAAACTTTATTTTATTTCAATTTACTTATATACTTCAACATGAGAACAAAAATCGCCTTCTTTCCACTTCCAAAAACCCTCTGTTTAGCAGTACTTGGACAAAATGCATCATCTCGACCAATCAAATTTGCCAATCGTAGAACCTGCTCGTGTCTTTTTTTTTTTCTCAAGACTGCGCGGGGTAAGGTGTTCTATGAACTCTAGTTTAATTATTATTTTTAATTATAAATCTAAAGGAACAAACAATGACTAGCACTTCTTTAACAGTCACAATTAGTCCGATAAATGGCCAGATCTGGTGTTCGACTGAAGGTGACAAGAATTTTATACTTTGATCAGAGTTTTGACAATAACTCGCCTCCTCTTTGCGAAAGACACCGTTGCAGCTTCAATGTTCACCAACGACCAGCACTGACAGATGGATTCTTCCAATGGACAGCACACATTAATACATATTGGAAAGTTCAGGATGACAGTTTATTGCTGGGTCAAGATTCGAACCGTGGCTAGACAGCTCCAAGGCAGGTATTATGTCAGCCCTCCATGAAGCAAAGATATGATGGTGTGGGAAACACCATATGTGTTGTCAACACCAAAATCTCGAAATGGTGATTGACTTAAAATAAAAACCACAACGTAATCCTCAAAACTAAAATAAAAAAAATAAACAAACCGAGATATTTTGGGCTCTGTGTGAGCCTCATTATGCCATCTGACACCCACCTATCGAGATTACAACTCCTTTCTTCAGGTGCAGTAAGATCTTGTGGTCAAGAATGATCACTGTTGGAACAAAATATATGTTGTCATCATCACCGCTCTGATGATTTAAGCAAATGACTCGATTCTCCGAAATTTAGAAGTTCATGTCTTAGAACCCCCGATCTCTTTTGGTGCTCGTACTGATGCGTTTGGTTGAGAAATGGGCCTACAAGCTTGGATTTCTCTTTTAACCAAGATCTTTGGAAACAAGTAGATTTCTAAACAGACAAACATGACTGATCCATGGGACTGAATTTAGGGACTTCTAAAAATTTTGTTTTTCTTTTTGGCTTATCAATGCATGTTGGGGTCTTTCAGTCACGTGATTGGAGATGGAGTGGAGAGAGAAAGTAAAGCAAGGGTGCACAGTCACATGCATTGAGCATTGGAAAAAGGAGAACAAGACAAATCAAGACTGACACAGGATAGGAGAGGTAATAACAGCACAACAAAGGGACTCTTAATGATGTAAGTTGAAAAAAAAATGGACAAAATTTACTTAGCTTATGGTGACAGTGGTGCAGACAAGGGAGGTTTACCGACCTGAGATAACATGGTGAGATACAAAACTAAAGTGGTCCTCACAAATTCAGGAATGTGGTTGGCTCCAATTTCTACCACATTATTGCACCAATTCAATGATTTCTCTTATTGGTATTCACCTGAAATGGAAGTGCAACTTTAGTTCTCCATCATTTGTTACACCCGCACGCAACACGACTCTCAAGCATGGTGTTTGCATCCAACTGCTTTAGGAAGTGTCTCGTAAACTAATGAGCTAATTGATAGATGGAGAATTCGAGAAAAAATGTACGGGGTAAGCCCTGGACAAACCATCAGAACAAATAAGTCAGGATGAGACCAAGTATCGGTATCGAGTTGATTGGATCTCATCTAGCCGCAACCTCAGGCAAATGTTTGTGAACCTCATGCTGTGAGATATCCATGAAGAAGCCTTGGAACTTTCAGAAACAGCTGGCAGTGACTTTGATAGACCTCACTTCCTCGAAAGTGGGCTACAATTAATCATCATGTACCATGCCTGATGCATGGCGGTGCTGCTGCTGAAGCAGTTACTTTATGAGGCCACAATCCTGGACAGGTCACCATCGGACTCGGAAGTTAGTGTCGGAATTTGTAATTTTTTTCAAGGTGCCGGTGATAGCTCGATTGCTTTTCTTCAACAACGCCTTGGGATCTTTAATGTCTACCAACCAATGCCGGCTGATGGGACACCTAGTTTAACGCCTATAGGAGGGATGGCATCACTTCATTTCCCACACACATTGATGAATCACCCTGCCTGTGAAACATTGGGATGACAGTTTATAGCTGGGTTGGGATACAAACCCAGGCTAGACGGCTTAGAGGTAAGCTACAACTGATATACAGTGTGACCACTCCTTGGCTTTTTTCACAAGATCTTGGATATTCGTTGTTCACTTTGGCGTCTTGGTTTCCTATAGGTTTTCTTGGCGTATAGGTTTTCTATTGTCATCGCTTTTCCGTAACCTTGTGAATTCTTGGCTTTTTTCATTGGTTCACCTTGGCATTTATGAAAATGAGGAGTGGTCACACTTCTGATATATCTATTTATTGGAATGACTGATTTTTAAACAAAGCTTCATTTATGCTTGCATGCCAATCTCAATGTGGGTTTTGATTCGTTATTCATGTGAATAGTTATGGATTCCAAATAATCTTATGTACGTTTCTGTATGTATATATATATATATATATATATATATATATATATATATACATATATATATATATATATATATATATATATATATATATATATATATATATATATATATATATATATATATATATATATATATATATATATATATATATATATATATATATATATATATATATATGACCGGGGGTAGGGGCGTGCGCCTGTAATCCGGCTACTCGGAGGCTTGGGTTGGAGGATCCCTTGAGGACGGGGGCTCTGCACTGGGCAGGGTGCAGAGCAGCCTGGAATCATGGTGAAACCCAAATCCTGATCCCTGTGTCGTAAGAGGCGACCAGGGTTGCGTCAGGAAGGGCATCCGGCGTAAAACCTGTGCCAAATCAGTCTGCGGATCATAACGGATGATCCGCTGTGGCGACCCCTAATGGGAGCAGCCGAAAGATGAACAACATATATATATATATATATATATATATATATATATATATATATATATATATATATATATATATATAGACATATATACATACATACACACACGTACACAGGTGGTGGACAATAGAAATGGAAAAACCCGGGTAAATGTATTGATAACAATGGCTTCCACATACAGTAGGTGCGACCCATGTGTTAATTACGGAAATAACATCCCAGCATGCTTAGGGTCATGTATAAAAATGCTGCCCATTATGGTCATCCTGTTGCTTCATCTCCTCATCACCCAGAGCCCATTCGTTGACCTGCCTGTGTGTGTTGATCTCCTTCTCGTCCTCCTCATCGCCTGCTCATCCCCACTGCCGCCAGAGCTGAATCTGTTTTTTGTTCTCTTTCCCCCATCTGTGACTAAGTCTGGTGTGAGGTGCCTTAGTTTCTTTAGATTCATTTTTATTCTCATTGTATATAATTAATTATATTAACTGCCTCCCCTTCCTCCCAACCCGCCATCATCTCCTCGTGATTACATCATCTGTTTTTTTTGTTTGTTTGTGGTACAGGAAATAAACCCATTGGTTTTACCAGAGCTTAGCTTCTGGTATCTCTCCTCAACCCACACACGCATTGTCCACCATTAATTCATGACATCTCCTCAGGAGTTGAGCCGCTCGGGACATCGCGGGACTTTAACCTCCCTCCACGACAAGCCTGACGTTAGATGAGCCGCCGATGCACCGATGTGTGTGTCGTGTGTTTGTGTGTGCGTGTGCGTGTGCGTGTGCGTGTGTGTGTCCATATAAATGTAGTTAAAAAACAATGAATTTCCACATCACGGCGGGATAGCCGAGAGGTACGCACGCTCGCTCCAAGCTGTCCAGCCAGCGTTAAAATCCCGACCTAGCTGTAAAATGTCATCCCGGTGTCTCACAGGCTTTTTGAATGGACATGTATGGCGGAAATAGCGCCGCCTTTGGTGTTATCCGATATTACATATAATATTTCTCAATATAATGGAACCTTCTCAAAGTTATGAAAGCCATCGATTGGGATCATACTCTGTACAGAGCGTCGGTGCTACGCAAGCAGTCTCCTGGGCTACTGGGCCCAATTCTGGACCCTCTCCAACACAGGATACTCGAATCACTCAATCAACCCAGCAAGCTGGTACTCATTTCGCCAACCTCGGAAGGATGACAGGCTGAGTCAACCCCACCTGGTGTTAATTCAGCTGAGCAGGATGTAAACTCAGGACATTGGGATGCCAAGCCAGCCACCCGAACCATGAAAAAATTATGATATAGAGTATGATATGTAGTGATCAATAAAATTTGTTTCAAAAATGACAAGAAATATCAAGTGCATTGCCAAGAATATTCCACAGCACAGTGCCCACCGAAGGTGGGCCAAGAAGGGTGCTCCAGCCCCGTGAGCAGGAATGCCCGCTAGTTTACATAACTGTAGAATTTGTAGTATTATTGAGTGACATAATGATGCAGACTGCAGAGGTAGCATTCTGACCTTTGAGCTGTCCAGTTGGAGATCAATTCCTAACCAGACTTGCAAAATGTTGGATTGGTGCTTCACAGGCAGGGTATGTTTTTTTTTTTTAAACATGGTCTAGGCTCATGGAAGAGCTTGAACAAAGAACAGACCAGACACAACATAACAAAGGGAACAGCAGGAGAAAGGGGAAAAGCCAATAACAGGGTGGAGGGAGAAGGTATATGGAGACAGACAAACAAGGGATGCGGGTAACAATTAGGGTTAGCGGAGAACACAAGCGGTGGACAGGATAGTTACATGAGCAAAATTTTGGGAGGGTGGGGGTGGTTTAACGTTTATAAAAAGATCATGGCTTTGGAGATGGGGGATGACCTGAAATGGTAGTGAACAGCTGTCTTGAAGACGGGGAGATAGGAAAATGAGACCAAAGAGTATGGAAGGTGGTTCCACGGGGGGGGGGGGGCGGGGGGTATTAAGTGAGTGGAGGTGAGCAGTATTTCTGGATTTAAGCAGTTTCACGAGTGGGTTGCTGGTGGACCACTGGGTACTGCAGATACTTGTGGGGGACAGAGCACGGAGAGGGTAGAGGGTGCAAGACCAGAAATGAAGCAGAAGAAGCCAAAGAGATCAGTGACCTAATGGCCATGGTGAAGTGATAGGACCATAGACTCAGCTTCATCGCGAGAGATTCCAATGATGTTGAAAGCTTTTGTTTCCACGGTGTCAAGATAAGCAAGATGTGAGGCAGGGGAGCCAGCCCAGAGTGAAGAGCAGTATTCCATCAAGCTGTGGATGAAAGCCTTGTAGGTGGGTAGAAGCTCAGGTGTGCCAAGGAAGGAATTTGCTTGATGGGGAATGCCCAGCTGGCATCTGGCTTTGTGACTGAACCTCTCTGAGATGGTTGTTGAGAAAGTACATGGGAGGGTTTGCGGAATTGTCCTGAGAGAGGGAGAGGGAGAGGGAGAGAGGGAGAGGGAGAGAGGGAGACAGAGAGGGAGAGAAAAAGAAAGAGAGAAAGAGAGAAAGAAAGAGAGAAAGAGAGACAGAGAGAAAGACTGAAAGAGAGATTTCTCAGGATTGAAAGACATGTTCCAAGTGTTTGACCAGTTTGTGGTTTTGTCAAGGTTTTAGGAGAGGGGAAAGGCTGCTGCCTGTCTGTCAGAAGGATGAGGGATGTGAGCGTAGAGGGTGGAGTCATCGGCAAAGAGATAAAGAGGATTTTTCAGAGAGTCAGTGAGATCATTGATGAATATTAGGAATAAGATGGGACCAAGAACACTGCCTTGGAGTACTCCAGCCATGACAGGAACAGGAGAAGAAAGGATTCTGGTGAGAGCCACATGTTGTCTCCGGGAGTGGAGGAAGTTGGTAATACAAGAGTGGAGTTGTCCTTTTTTTTTTTTTTTTTGTATACCTTGGTCGAGGCTCGTATGAGAGCTAACACACAACTCACAGCAAGGAGGCATGAGACAAGAGGGGCGGGAGTGGAAGGGACAAAACAGTGGGGAACAGACACATTAGGTGAACTGTGGAAGGGAGAGGGATGGGGGATGGGACGGGGAACATGGCGAAGAGAAGATGGACATTTCAGGGACTTTCAGGAAGGAAAGTAGGAGAAATGAAGGAAGTGGGCTTGGGTGGATTATCGGGGGTAGAAAAGATCGAGGATTTGGATGGGGGAAGATAAGAGGTGGTGGTGAACAGCTGTTTTGAAAGCCTGGAGGGAAGAATGGAAAAGAATAGAGTGAGGAAGTTTATTCCAAAGGCGGGAAAAAAGAGGAATGAAAGAGTGAAGATGAGCAGTGAAGATTCTGGTAGTTTTACCAGAAGGGGGTTGTTGGCGGACCTTGAGCGCCCTGTGGAAATGTGGTGGGGACAAATCGCAGAGAGAGCAGGGGGGGCAAGGCTGGAGAGGAGTCGGTAGAAGACAGAAAGACCACCGACCAACCTGCGGTGATTGAGTGAGAGGCCCAAAGACTCAGCTTCATTGCGGGAGATGCCGATGATCTTAAATGCCCTGGTTTCGACAGCGTGAAGCCGAGAAAGGTGGGAGGCAGGAGCACCAGCCCAGAGGGGAGAGCAGTACTCCATCAGGCTACGGACAAAAGCTTTGTAAGTGGTCAGGAGCTCAAGAGGGCCGAGGAAGGACTTAGCACGACGGAGGATTCCCAGTCGGTGACTGGCTTTTGAAGCGAGGTTGGAAATGTGACTTTCCCAGGAAAGGTCATGGCAGATAGTGAGACCTAGAAGCTTGAAAGAAAAGACTTCTTCCAGAGGATTGTTGAGAAAGTGGATGGGGGGGTTTTGTAAACGGTCCTTTCGAAGAGACATAGTGAGAGTGTGAGATTTGTCTGGATTGAAAGACATGTTCCACGTGTTGGACCAGTTTGTTATTTTATCCAGATCTGCAGTGAGTGAAGAAGCTGCTGCTTGCCGGTCTGAGGGATGACAGATGGTACGGCAGAGGGTGGAGTCGTCGGCAAAGAGAAATAGAGGATTTTCCAGAGAGTCCGAGAGATCATTGATGAAAACCAGAAAAAGAACAGGGCCCAGAACGCTACCTTGAGGAACTCCAGCCTGCACAGGAAGAGGGGATGAAAGAACTCCATTTAGGGCCACACGTTGACTGCGACAGGAGAGGAAGTCTGCGAGCCATGAGTGGAGATGGCCTTGAATACCATGGGAAGAGAGTTTGGTGAGTAGTGCAGGGTGCCAGACTGTGTCAAAAACACGTGATATGTCCAGGGATACGGCTCGGATTTCCTGTCTGGCATTGAGGACCTCCATCCATTGATGGGAGAGCAGAAGCAGCATATCCAGGGTAGAGTGACCTGGTCTGAAACCAAATTGATGATTGGAAATCAAGCCATTGGAGAAGAGGAAGGATTTCATATCTGAGGCGATGATGGATTCCATAACCTTGCTGATGATTGGGAGAAGGCTGATTGGTCTGTAGTTACAGGGATCTGTTTTTGCACCTTTTTTTATGCAGGGCAGTGATGTTAGCAGATTTCCAAGCAGATGGCAGATGACCTTGGGCAAATGAGAGGGTGAATAGAACAGAGAGAGGGTGAGCAAGAGCAGAAGAGCAGGCTTTGAGGACACGTGGGCTGATGCCGTCTGGACCGGTTGCAGAATCTGACTCGAGGTTTGAAAGCAAGCTCTCCACCTTGTCAGGAGAAAAGGATACAGAGTCCAGGGACAGTTGGGTGCGACTGGGTAAAGTGGGTAGAGATAGTGATGGGTTTAGGACACAAGATTTAGCTGCAAACACCGAGTTTAGACATTCAGCTTTATCACGTGTGGAATCAGCAGTGCGGCCATTTAAGGTAAGGGAGGGGATGGAGGGGGAACATACACCAGAAACAGATTTGATTAAACGCCACCAGGATTTTGAGGAGGGAGAGAGGTTTGAGAGTTCAGACTTGACATGAGAAAGATGTTGTTTTCTGGCTCTCCTGAGGGTAGATACACACTTGTTCCGAGCTTTGTGGAAAGAACTGAGATTGCCCTCAGTTGGGTTTGCTTTCCATGAGGCAAAGGCAAGTTGTTTCAGGACAACTGCCTCGCCACAAGCTTCAGTAAACCAAGGGCGGGAGGAAGGGTAAGACAACTGAACACGAGAGGGGATAAATCTGTGCATGAGGGAGAGCAAGTTTCTTTGAAAGAATTCCCAGGATGAGTTGATGTTTGAGAAAGTAGTGATAGGAGACCAGTCTGTAAGTTTGATGGCTGCTCGGAGACCCTGCCAGTCGGCTTGAGTGAAATGCCAGACTCGACGGCGGTGAGGTGGTTCTCTGATAACAGCCAGAGAGATGTCCACTTTAACAAGGACGTGGTCAGAAGAACCAACTGGAGCGAAGGAAGAGCAGCAGATATTGTCAGGGAAATTTGTCAAAATCAGATCCAGAATTGATGGAGTACCATTGGTTGAGATCCGGGTCGGGAAGTTGACCGATTGAGTCAGTCCCAATGAGTCGCAGAAAGCTTTTGCTGAGGTGCCATGGCAGGTGAGAGAGGTACCCACACCTAGCCAACTGGCGTGATGACAATTGAAGTCACCACATAAGAGGAAGAGAGAGTTTGGATGAGAAGATAGAAGATGGTCCATGTTTTCGGATAGTGAGATGTAGATGGAGTCATCACTGTTTGGTGGACGGTACAGTACACATATAAACATGAGGTGGGAGTGGAGGGGAAGCCGAAGCCAGAGGTATTCCTGGGGGTGTGGGGGAGTGAGAGCAGTGCATGGAGAGTGAGGAATAGAGTCTTTGATGAAGAGAGCAACACCTCCACCAGGACGAGGCTCAGGTCTGTCATACCGTAAGAGGGAGTAGCCAGGGAGAGATACTTGGGAGTCAGACACGTCTTGGGAGAGGAAAGTTTCTGTTAGGCAGATAATGTCTGGTTTGTCAGTGGCAACCTGTATGGAAAGATCTGAAAGGTTTGAGCGAAGGCCCCGGATATTTGAGGTCCACACTTTTAATGAAGAGGAAGGGGAGGAGGCTTTGGGTGCAGGAGGTGGAGGGGGAGGGGAGGGTAGGACAAGGGACGAGGGGGCAGGTAAGGAGGGTTGCTGAAGGAGTGTGGGGTATTGCAGAACAGCGAGGGGAGGGGGCCGAATGAGGAGGAGAAAAGGCTCTGTGGTGCTGGGGGAGAGGGGGACAAGAGACAAGGAAGAAGGCAGTTGAGGATTTGAGGAGGTGGAGTGAAGAGATGGAGGTGAGAGGGCAGTGGAGGGAGGCAGGTTGGTGGATGAGAGGGGGCAACTTTGAGAAGGAAGAGTGAGGGGGATGAAAGGTGGGAGAAAGGTGAGGCGGGATTTTTGAGAGAGGTGAGAGGGAGGCTTGGAGGGAGAAGAGTGGGATGGTTGCTTTGAGAGTGAGGGGTGAGGGGGGTGAGTTGGCACTGAAGTTGGAAAAAAAGAATGGTTGATGGAAAGCGAGCATCCATGGCAAACTGTGGTTTTTAAAAGTTTTAGGTCAGAGATGCGATTTAACACAATTCTTGATGGATGCAATGAAGGCGAATTCAGAGCATGGAGAGAAGAAGCGCTGTAATAGTTGGATTTTTTAGGCAAGGAATGAAGGAGAGGTCGAAATGAGAGCAGTCTGTTAAAATAGCAGGAGTAGTGCATTGTGAAACAGTAAAGAGTACCACATGTGTGAGAGAGGAAGATGAAGCATTATAAGATCGTTTTTGTTGTTAGAAATAATGTATGAGAGAGTTCAACAGATTAGGTCATGGAAGTGTAAAAAAAAAAAAAAAAAAAAAAAAGAAAAAAATGGAGGAAGAAGACGAGGAGGAAGTTCAGAGGAAGAAGAAGAAGCAGAATCGGGAGAAGGTGAGTGTGTTGTTGTTGTTGTTGGGTATATATATATATTTTTTTGTTGTTAATATTAATATATGAGAGAGTTCAACAGATTAGGTCATGGAAGTGTAAAAAAAAAAAAAAAATCGAGGAAGAAGACGAGGAGGAAGTTAAGAGGAAGAAGAAGAAGAAGCAGAATCAGGAGAAGGTGAGCGTGTTGTTGTTGTTGTAGGTATTTTTTTTTTTTTTTTTTTTTGAGATAAGAAAGAGATTAGTTGGGAGAATGGGGGATGTTTGGAAAGTGGGGAGGATCAAAATTGAAGGTAATGGGGAGGATAGAAAATGAAGGTAATGGGGAGAAAAAACATACAAACAAAAAAAAAACGATCGAACACCGAGTGGAACTGGTAGGCTTCAAGCCTACGCCTAGGCCTCAAGCACAGGTAAGAACGTCGACAAAAATACTCACAAAATAGTACGATTTTTGAAACAAAACCGAACTAGCAACACACAGTAACATGTAGGTGAGAAAATTAAACAGTTAAAACGGGACAAATAACAACCGGAAACTTAGCTTTGAGAACGTCAGCAGGGAGCCCCAAAGGAGACCTCTCGCTGCTCAAAACCGGAACCGGAAGTGATACCTTGGATACCAGAGGCAGACAGTTTGGAGAGCAGGGCGGAATGCCAGACTGTATCGAAAGCTCGTGATATGTCCAGAGAGACGGCTCTGATCTCATGACTGACATTGAGACCCTCCATCCATTGTTGGGAGAGTAGAAGCAGCATGTTCAAGGTGGAGTGACCAGGTCTGAATCCAAATTGCTGATTTGAGATGAGGCGGTTGAGGAAAAGTAATGATTTCATGTCAACTGTGATGATGGATTTTATGACCTTGTTGATGATTGGAAGTAAGCGAAGCTAATTGGTCTGTAGATAAGAGGATCTGTGTTTTTCACCTTTTTATGTAATGCTGTGATGTTGGCTGATTTCTAATCAGATGGAAGATGACCTCGGGTCAATGACAGGGTGAAAAGGGCAGAGCGAGGTAGCGCAAGAGCAGCAGAGCAGGTTTTGAGGACATGTGAGCTGATTCTGTCCAGTTCAGTTGCAGAATCAGAGTTGAGTGTTGCCAGAAACAGTTCCCCCTTTTCAGGTGCAAATTCAGGAGTAGTTGGGTAAGACTGGGAAGGGTGGGTAGAGAGAGAGAGAGAGAGAGAGAGAGAGAGAGAGAGAGAGAGAGACAGAGACAGAGACAGAGACAGAGACAGAGACAGAGACAGAGACAGAGACAGAGACAGAGACAGAGACAGAGACAGAGACAGAGACAGAGACAGAGACAGAGACAGAGACAGAGACAGAGACAGAGAATATTTTGAAGTAAACACAGAATTAAGGGATTCGGCCACACAAGCAGAGTCAGCTGTGGTGTCATTTGAAGTGAGGGAAGGGATGGAAGGGAAGCATACACCAGAGACAGACTTGACATTGCATCACAAAGTGTGTCCTCCCTCACATGGACATTAAACCGGCACCACGTCTGCTGGCACGAGTTGGTGAACATTAAATGTCTTTCGTGAAGAGTATAAGTTATTTCTGAGACAGTGAATCAATGACAAATTCTTGCAAAAATCAATAAGTCGAATATCAGGCCTGGCCAGCCGTGCTTTGTGAAAGACTTGAGCCAATTATTGTCGACTCTTGGCTCTCCATGAGCAGCCAAGCCCACCTCAATTGGAAAATGGCATAAGGAGGAGAGAACTTGTAACTTACATGTCTTTACTCAATTTAAAGAAACAAGTTATCATATACAATAAGTATTTTCAGTCTTCTTGTCTTCTTTAATGGCCACAATTATTCACACACATTATTGTGAGGTTGGCCGGGGGAAGTTTTTGGCCCAAGTTATTGACGAACCGGCTGGCCAAGCCTGACGATCGACCAAATAGTTCATGGTTCTGGCGATAGCTCACCTCCTATTCATGAAGGACACCGTGGGACCTTTAACGTCCACCAACTAATGCCAGCCAATGGGATGTCCAGCTTAACGTGCATCCGAGGGATGGCACACACCTTGATGAATCAACCTGCCTGTGAAACACAGGGATGACAGTTTGTAGCTGGGTCGAGATTCAAACCCAGGCGAGATGGCTTCGAGGTGATACAATACGGATAGTATCATATA
>NC_140969.1:94171203-94181203 GCF_056783735.1 Eptatretus burgeri
AATGGAAGGAAAGGACAAACACGGACAGGCTGGAAGTCGACAAATGATTTATTAATAATAAAATAAATAAGTTAAAATAACTTTTTATTTTCTGAGGTAAATAAATGAATAAATTTCAAAGCAATCGAAATGAAGAATTACCTCGGCAAAATAAATCAAAACAAGAAGCGAATACTTCGATATCGCACGTCTGGGGGCAGTAAAAGTCTATGTTAAGAATGATGAAACAATTTTGCAGTTATAAAATTTAAATGTAGACACGGTGAATTAGCATGCATGATGGGAAGAGTTGTGACGTTGGACAAATTTCTATGTATAGCCCTCAGATCAAAGGGACGTACGCGGCCATAAGTGTGACAGAAGACGTGACAGAAGACACAGGACAGAATAGCCAATTATATAACAGTGCGATGTCACCGCGCTGTAATAATCACTTCTGTCACCAAAAAAGAGGAAGAAATCACCTCCACAAGACGTTTTAAAAACACTTCTGGTGAAAAACAATGAAGAACAAGAGTTACAACGCTGTGCGTCAACAACTAACGGAACAGGAAGATTATCACTTCCAGCGTCACACAGAAAACGATTCGGTACAAAAACGTCGCTCTTCCGCATTAACCCCGCCCACAATTCACCCGGCAAACTCCGCCCACAATACACCCGGCAATCTCCGCCCACAATACACCCGGCAATCTCCGCCCACAATACACCTGGCAATCTCCGCCCACATCACACCCAACAATAAGTGTGATAGAAGACACAGAACAGAATAGCCAATATATAACAGCGCGATGTCACCGCGCTGTAATGACAGGAAAGAAACAGAGAGCAGATGCTTATCGGGGGTTGACTTACAACGAAACACAGACAAGGGTACCTAGCAGATCATTCAGGGTGGGGGGGCGGGATGAGTCATCTCGCTCACCAGAGAGTAGTCGTCCGTGAAGTGAAAATGTCCTGAAATGTGTGCGTGCGTGTCCCATCCGTTGCCAGCACCCAGCCTTGCCGTGCACCCACTCGCCAACAGCCTTGGATGCCAGTCGACGTGTGGGAGGGCGGGGGGGGGCACCGAGATTGTCTGTCGCGGGTTTAGACCCTGGTGCTGTGACATGGGCAGCTCCTCACACTTCACAAAACTGGTGACGTCCATTGACCCACACGGTCCGTCGGTGACTGACCCACGCCTCTCGTTGGTGACCGACCCGTGCCTCACTCGTTGTCGGCGCTGCTCACACCCACACGTGCACCACATGCTCGCTTGCACGCTCCCTCGCTTGCACGCTTCCTCGCTTGCATGTTTCCTTGCTTGCGTGCTTCCTCTCTGGCTCGCTTCTTCCCTCGCGCGCTTCAACTCTCGCTTTCTTTTTGGCTCGCCTGTCCGCTTCTTGCGCGCTTCTCTTCTCGCATGCTTCCTCTCTCGCTTTCTTCTCTCTCAGAACGGACCTCCAATTATTTTTATATCTGCGGCCCATCTCGGCGGGTGTAGAGTTCCCCCAAGCTCACCCCATCCCACTTGTGCACCGTTACCATGACAACCCGTGCACTCAAAAAAAAGGCAGGCTTCGGCGCTCACGAAAAATATGTGCATAAACATTGCTGAGTAAAAATAAGGCGGACGCCAGCTCTCGTGAAAGAAATGTATGTAAACGTGTCTGTTGTAAAGAAAAAAAGATTCCCAAAAGAGAGGGGATCTATTCTTTACCCTTCTCAACGCATCACATTTAAAATCCCATTAGACATGGGGATGGGGCTAATCTGAACATGCATTTAAGGAAATAACTGTCTGAGGACCTGGATGTGTGGATGCATTCATCAGACCGGATTCTGAAATCCATAACAATGTATATATATATATATATATATATATATATATATATATATATATATATATATATATATATATATATATATATATATATATATATATATATATATGTTACTCACAGTAAGGTACTCTAAAATGTAATACAGTGTGTAAAGAAAAAAACTTTGTTCAATTATGCGTTCATATATTGGAGCAACCAGTGCAACCAAACTTTGCCTGGCCTCCTCTTTCATCCAGAGGAAAGTTCTAGGCTAAAACTAGATAATTGGCCTTCAGGCCTCTTGTGCTTATTCACCCAATTATATCTGGATATAAAATGCCTGCTTTTTTGTCCCCGGGAGTGATGGAGTAATATGTATTGTGAAGATCATATGTTGAACTTGTAGTGATTTGTTGTCAACAACACAAATGTAATTATTATGTTCTTTACACGTGTGCATGTTATTAAAAATATTGCTACACACAGATTTATTATAACACCTCCATGTTCAGGCCTCGAGTGAGTATGTTGCTTATACTCTGCCTGTTTTTCTCTTATACACTTCCTCGACTAAGTTTAGGTCAGGAATTTGGAATTTGTTCAGTGTGCCGGTGATAGCTCACCTACTCATCGTGAAGGACACTATGGGATCTTTAACATCCACTAACTCCTGATAGCAGATGGGACTCTCATTTAACATCCATCCGAGGGACAGCAGAGACATTGATGAATCACCCTGCTTGTGAAATACTGGGATGACACAGTTTATAGCTGGGTCGTGATTCAAACCTAGGTTAGACAGCTTTGAGGAAAGTGTGCATACCTCTTGGCTATCCTGGGGTCAGCTAGGTCAAGGGTCAGCACCCTGCAGCTCCCTGGTATTCATGAACACCCTGGTATCCCCAAGGCTTGGGGAACATGTGCGTGAAATTTCTCCTCGATCTGTCCAGCCGTTCTGGAGAAGATTTTTGAAAGTTTATTCTTCAAAAAAAAATCAGAGCAGCTACATCATGTGACTTATGAGAACATAGGTGGCAAACTTTTTGTTTGTCATGGATAGGCAATCATTCCTGTAAAGTTTCACCTCAATATGTTCAGCCATTTCAGAGAGAAAGATTTTTGAACACTTTCATGTAAAAAAAAAAAATTAAAATGGCTGAACCAAGTTACTGATGACATCATCAATTTTTTCCTCCATACAATTTAGCCCAAGAAGACTCAAAAATTTTCATACTGATCGGATAAAGTGTTCGACATATACAACTATGATGCCATAACTAAGCCACCAATGACATCCTCAAAAAAATCCCGTGTTTCCCATGGGAAGTACTTGACATGTGGCAAGTTTCAATTTTTTTCCATGGAACAGTTTTGGAGATAGAGTGACCTTTGCTCGTACAATATGCTCACCATTCTTCACAAGAACAGCGACATCACTGATCCGGCTAGACATCAACTGGCTGTGGGAATCCAAACATTTCCATGCCTTCATGTTTTCCAGGGTGTAAAAACTTTCATCAAACATGAGAAAATTCATGATATCTAGAAATAAAATGGTTGGATAATTTGTATCGCTTCTGGACCTTGCCCTATTCGGCAATTCATGCAGACCTGTGTTGCCTGGAAGCCGTATTGTTGTAATCTCCATCTAGGTCTGTGTTGGCCAAGCTCTGACCCAGATTGTTTGGCCATTCCAAATCACACAAAACACAACACAAGTTGTCGAATTCAACGATCCTGAATGGACATTCCTTTGTCTTCCGCTTGTACTGCAATATGGCTATGGGGTCAAGTGTGCGCACAAAATGCTGACTTCAAAAAACACCCTCCATGTCTGTGCTGCATTGTGTGATATGGATACGGCATCCATGTTTTAAGATGGCCATGCTATAGTGTTTTAATTATTTTCAGGAAACAGAAGTTTGTGACATTCGTCACTTGTACTGGTGAAGGTCAACACATTAAAAAAAAGAAAAGAAATCAAAATTGGAATATAATGTGAAACAAAATTGGCAGAATTAAAGGTGTCATAAAATGAAATGAAATGGCTTCAAAAAAAAACAAGAGGAAATTTGGCTTAATTGGATAAGGAATGAAATATGGGTTACGTGCGTTGGCGCTCGTAAGATATTGCGTTTTCAGCAGCATTTGAAAAAATTGCTCTTCTTGTTATTTGGGTTGCTGACCCCTGCTCGAGGCCATCCTACCAGCCTGTTTTCGTTATACAACATATATCAGATATCTATTATATACATACACTAAACATATACATCTACGGATGTATGTACATATGTATATATATATATATATATATATATATATCAAATATATATCAACTAATTTGCTTTGTTTCCCATGTATATAATGTGCGTTGCTGTTTCACTGGTCACTGCGGCACAGACACGTTCACTTCAAAATATACAGATCCAGTACCAGCGAATGCAATGCAGCTCAAAACGATCCGCTTCGCACAAACAATGCGCTTTGCACATTTCCGATGATTTTCCGACCTTAATTGGATGGCTCTTTAGAGAGTCGGTGCCGAATTTATTTCACTGTGGCCACATAAAGCGAGTCAACACAACTGTCTTGATTATGTTTGCTTGGGCCTTTCTCGATTACCGCAACCACAATGGCCTGCCCGTGTGCAAAGTTTAGGACTTGGCCAGGCGTGTTTACACTGCCCACCTGAACACACACGCACATCAACCTCACATCCTTCCCGGCTCATTCCAAAGGTCTCATCCCCTTTTGATGCGGGAAATTGTAAAAAGGATTTTCCTTCTACTATCGGCTTGGAGGAACATTCCACATGCAGTAGTGAGAAAAAGGAAGCAAATGCAGATGCCAGGACGTTTTATTTCCCCCAAATACGGATGGATTGATTTGTTTTGGTCCAGCTGGATGGAGCGCACTGCAGGAGGATCTTGTATTCAAGAATACAGACAATTTTGTGCTTGTATATAAATGATAACGAAAGACCTTACTAATCCATATTTCTATATTGGTAGATAAATATGTAAAGGCCTAATTGATCAATAATGCACAGGTTTATTGAACTATTGTAAGTATCTCGTTCCAAAAACATTTTGAACACAACGTGAGTGGATTTGCAAAGAGAGAAATTCAAAGAACGAATAATGAATGAATTGTAAACTGCTGGAAAGTGCAAGACACGGAATATATACATATACACACACATTCAGCGTATTTCAAAAAGATTGATACAACTTTGACTTCCTGCCATTTCTTTGATTATTTTTTTTTTTGACCGAGACCGTTTTCCTTTTTAGGGTTTGGTGGTGTTATCGTGGTATTTGTTCCCTGGGATGTCTAGCTCCGTAGCACAAATATGCCATTGACAGTGAAGCAGAAGACAAAAGTGGTGGCTCTGTGGTCTAAGACTAAATCATATGTGGACACCCGCCGGAGGTTCTGCCGGTAACATGACCTCAGAACACGTGATGGACCCACAAATTGTGCCATTCAACATATTGTGAAACATATTGAGCACAAAGGTACAGTGCACAACCAAAGCAATGGCAACAGTGGAATACCAGCATCAGCAACCAAGAGCCAAGCAAACATCGACGCTGTGCGTGATTCTGCAGGAGACAGTCCCACGAAGATCCACTGGCATCACTCACGGGAGCTAGGCCTCAAACGGACATCAGTCTGGTGTATCCAATCTAAGGAACTGAAGCTTTTCCCACACACCATCTCTATTAGGCATAAACTGTGTCAAGATGACATGAGAAGGAGACTTGATTTGTGCAATTGGCACAGAGACAGGATGGAGTGGTACCCAACCTGGATCAACCTGATTCAGTAATGAAGCCCATTTACACTTGAACGGTACCATCAACAACCACAACACCATTTTCTGGGGTGCAGAACCACCTGAGGAGATCACTGAGAGGTACCTGAAAGAGCCTCAGGTCACAGGCTTCAACCCCTTCAATGCCATATGGGGAAACGCCCGGGCCTTACTGGTTTGAGAATGACAACAGCAGGATGGTGACGATCAATGGTAAATGCTACCGGGCCATGATCCAGACGTTCCATAATGATCGAGCCCAAAAGGTCACCCAAAACAGCTCAGCATGACCTTGTTTATGTAGGATGGTGCACCCCCACATTCAGCTGGTGACACCATCACTTTCCTGTGGCAGCTCTGCAGAAACCGCCTTGTTGCCCTGGGTACTGCTCATGACTGAGCACCCCATAGCCCAGACTTGAACTCTCTGGACTACTGGTTCTGGGGAGCTGCCAAGGGCTCTGTCTACGCCAACCATCCTCCAAACTGGATGATCTGAAGCAAGAGTTGTCAGACTACCTCCAGGCAGTGCTACATGAGACCTACAGGAAAGTTGGACAGAACATAGGAGTCAGGATCAATACCTGTCTGAACACACCAAGAGGGGCACACATCGAGAACTGCAATTACAAGGATTTTGGGTAAATGCCATTTTCAGACCCTGGGCACTCTCACTAACTCTAGCAGTGATAGAAAACACCATATCATGAGCTTTGAAGAAAATTTTTGGTTCACGTTCCTGAGGTTTCTGTTTCTTTGTAAATAAACATTTAAAGTTGCATCACTCTTTTTGAAACACCATGTGTATGTATATATGGGCTGGGAGAATGGCCTAGAGGTACCCGCAATTGTCCAGCCTGTGTTTGAATGTCGGCCCAGCCATAAACTGTCATCTTGGTGTTTCATCAGCAGGGTGATTCATCACTGTGTGTGCCATCCCTTGGATGGACGTTAAACTGGGTGTCCCGTCTGCCGGTATTCGTCAGTGGACATTAACTATCAAACGGTGTCCTTCACAAAGAGTAAGCGAGCTATCGCCAGCACACTGAAAAAAATTACAAACTCCTGCCCTAACTACTTCTGGGAAGGCAATGGGAAACCACCCAGTATAGCCCTTGCCAAAACACTGCTTCGGCAGAGTATGGTATATCTGAATGAGAAAGGATGTACATGTTTTGATGATTATGATAAACCATATTCTTTACAGAGCGTTGGTGCTGCTGGAGCAGTTTATTGGCAAGGGTTATACTGGGTGATTGACCATTGCCTTCCCAGCGTTGTTTGTCTGAGCTCTATTCTTTTAAATGCTAACATTCTAACAGCGTCAAGCAAAGAAGCAACCTGTACCATTTTTAAGTCTTTGGTGTGACTCAGCCAGGGTTTGAACCACTGACCTTCCAGACTCAGAGCGGATGCTCCAACCATATCCAGCACTAAGTTTGGTTATGTTATATTATATGTATATATATATATATATATATATATATATATATATATATATATATATGTATATATTGTTGCGGTTCTGGAAACCGCATCCCTCCAACACCAATAGCAGCCACCATACAGTGGTCTCCAGTCAGTTATTTCATTAATGTATGTTCAGATAGTCCCTTCCTTCTTATCTAATGGGTCGAACAGGACAGTGCGTTGTGTAAATGTCATAGCAAGGTCAGAATAAACCTCTGAACTTCATTCCTACTTTGCCTTTTTCTCGATTCCTGAGGTAAATTCATGCAAGGGGTCCTTGCGAGGCCGGCAGGCACTCCGCTCGGACACCCATCAGTAAAACTACAGCCGTGGCGCATAAGAATTCGTCCTCACAGAAGACCAAAGGCAGCAGTCGAAGCCAACAATAAATTGCAGTGCTGCATGGAGCGCGTGCCCCAGCGATACAACCCCCCCACCCACTGTCCAGGCGATCAGAGGTATAACCAACACAACAAATGCTACCAACATACAGTACGCACATGACACATTCTTCTTCAATCCACTTATATCTATGCTCTTTCTTTCAATTCATGGCGCGGATTGGGGTTGGCACCATGCACCCTACCGCCTCTGATAACCATGAACACGATGCTCAATGACGAGCGGACCCACACCCTGACCACGTGAACAATGGCAGACTCCCGCACAGCCATGATACTTTATCATCGTATGGAACGGAGCATGAGTAACACACATCTTTAGTCGGGTCTACACATGGGGTTACAATAACGTCTTACCGGTCTTCGCAAACCACGATGGCAACAAATGTCTCCTATGGATGGCAAACATCCTTCCGCACCTCCGCCTCGATGCAGCTGCTACCAGGCAGAGGCATGCTGTGCGACCGGATCGCTCGGGCCGCGTGGTGCACTATGGAGAAGGCACATTGACCAGCGCCAACAGCGGGTTGCTGGGGCATGGCACGGGGTTCGGTGCAAGGCGATTCATATCATGGGGTTCAAAGTGAGACGATTCCGCAGCTTGGAACCATCTGGCTGGAAGTAAAGTTGAGCCGCTTCCAGTCATGGCGGCCGGCCCGTGTGCAGGCCGGGGCCCAACCAGAGCGCCCAATTCGGGTGACGACACATCGCTTCGGGTCGTCGCCCCCGCCGCGCACCACGGGGTCTATAAAAGGACAGATCACGAAGTCAGTCTCACTCTCTCACTGTGCCACAGTATTTAAAGAAAAAGTATTAACTGTGCCACATATCTTTCCTCGCCTGCCTGTAATAAATCCCTTTGTAGAAATGTTCCCAGCTCGTCTTTGTCTTTTCTTTCATTCATCCAGCATGGTCTGTATCCTAACCTAGCCAGGACTTCATTCCCAATGATGCGTTCCTTTTAGCCGGTACGTCCTTTGCAGTGTCACTCGGCTGCATCTGATCTGGTTCGGACAAGGAGTACAGAGGGTGTGTCCCCCGGTAATTAGATCACGTGGTTATTTTTAAGTAACTGGATTAATGAGACGGAGGACCCAAAGCCATGTGGTTGAGTTATTGGCATTCACGGTCAGTTAAGTTAGCGACCCGCCGCTTTACAGAATTATCTGTGTGCGATGGCCTGCAATTGCGGGGAGTCTGGTGGGAACATGATATAGCTTCCCCCCACCATGGTCTTCTCACCCGGCCCACAACAAAATATATTGTTATGGCTGTGAAAATTCGCAATACACCATAAAGGGTCCTTAGATCAGTTATGACGCGAAGTTTATGTGCAGATAGGTCCCCACCGTTGTTTAAAGGGATTTTCTTCGTATTCACTGGGCTGCGACTCTTTGAGATAGCCGTTTTTCTTTATCTATCGTTATTTTGAGCCACCATTGCAACAAACCTCCACACAAACAACAACCGCCACCAAATACGCCACAACGCCCACCACACTCACACCACCCCCACAACAATCACCACCATCTTCGCCACTACGCCCGCTTACGAACGCCATTCTCTGCGGACCACGGTAAGATGGTTTCCGCACCACGGAAGGATTGGCAAAACAAAAGCACTTGTGAGGCCTGTGGGGTTTTCCCGCCTATTTTCCCCACGCTTGGTGTGAAGGAAAGGGGGAGGGCAGCTCGCCGCCGATTGGTGGATGCACAGCGTGAGGCGGTCGGGGTGAGGGAACGCCCCTTTCGGGAACCTTCTCGAAGGAAGGTGGAGCCGAAAACGGGGAGGAGCGAAGGGCGGAGCCCCGTGCTATATAAGGCGGACCGCGCGCGAGGCTCACTCTCTCTGTCGGGGTCGTGTTGGATTCTACTCACTCTCTTGGTGGACGTCATCCTCTCGCTTCATCTTCGAGCTCTCTCTTGGTGGTCGAGGTCGGGCTCTCTCGTCTTGGCGTTGGGCGACGCCTCAGAGATGCAGACGGGAGGCGCAGCCCTGCCGGCTGTGTGGTGCGAATCTGCGCATCTGGTGAGGGATGCCGGAGAGAACTCACCGACCACATCATCGCAAAGGGCCGAGAGCAGACGCGGCTACGCTAGCTGCCGTGGGAACAAGGCGTCGCAACCTGCCCACTGTCACACCTCAAGGGGGCAGGTAACCAGCACAGTCTCGCGGGCCTTTTCGGTCATCCACGGCCCATGACCATAAAGGTTTACGAACCCCGTCTACCTCCCTGCCTATGGGGAGGGTTTTCCTGTTGTTTTTGTGTGCATGCTGTGGCACCATGTCCTGTTAAGTAACGACCGTGTAAGTGACTGTTGATAATATAATTGTAGTCTGTGGTATTGCTTGGCCTTATATTTGTCGCATGTATATTGCATGACTGTATATGTGTTGCTGGAATAAATGTCCTTGTGTGCAATGTATCCTGTTCGTCGCGTCCTCCTTTCATTGAAATGCCATCTTGCATCGTGGAATGAGTAGTGGGTTTTAAAACCCGATAAATA
>NC_140969.1:94186203-94236203 GCF_056783735.1 Eptatretus burgeri
TGCCAAACAAATTTGTTGGTCCCATTTGGGCAACCATTGAAAAGGACAGGAGATTGACACAGAAGTTGTCTTTGACACAGCACATAGCTGTACATGATTTATTTAGAATAGTCACAAGTTCAAGTTGCAGATGGAGGGGGCTGAAACAAAGGTACCAGCAATGAGAGTGTTAAGGAAGACATACACAAGTGCACATAAAAGTAAATCTATACTAATAAAAGGCTGTGTGTGTGTATGTGTGTGTGTGTGTGTGTGTGTGTGTGTGTGTGTGTGTGTGTGTGTGTGTGTGTGTGTGTGTGTGTGTGTGTGTGTGTGTGTGTGTGTGTGTGTGTGTGTGTGTGTGTGTGTCGTTGATTGGTATCTACATATGTAGGTTTCATAATGTGAAATGGAGTCCTCCCAGGGTGGGCTCAAAGTATCCACCTTCATTTCAGTTGGGGTCATGATTCATGGTCCAAACTACGAAGTTTTCTGTTATCAACGTTTTGTGCCGAGGGCTCTCTTCAGGATCGTCGCTGAGCCCCAGACAGCTTCCAACTGCAGTTCGTTTGTAATAATATTCCCAGGGATGGTTTTTAGCTCACCTGTAATGTAGTTCCGGGGAGCTTATGGGATGGCACGTCGTCCATCCAGAAATACCTGCAACTTCTTCTCAGAAACTACACATACGATTTCAATAAAATTTGACCACAACATTCATCACCCATGATGGCATAAAAAACGGGGTCTGAAGGGATCTGCAGAGGATGTTTACTGGGGGAGGGGGGGAGTGGGTTGCCCCCCAAAATATGTATTTCCTTATTTTTTAATGAAACCACACACACAATTTCGATGAAACTTGATCACAACCTTTATCACCCGTGATGTACCAAGGTTTATTCATGGCATTAACAAAAAAAACAAACCCAGAGGTATTTACTTTCTTCTCCATTACATATTTTGTGGGTCATACATGCCTACCAGTGGTTGCCTGGTTATCTTATCCAGCCACTACCAGGTGAGCACCCAAGGGTACTGCCCCTATGTTTAATATCTCCATGAGGTTCTTTGTCATCATTCCTGTAGGTCCACATCATTGGCATTCTTCATCTTCTTAGATCTTCTCACTTCATTCTTGAGGTCTTGGTGTTTGGTCATTTTCTTGATTTCTGCTTCGTTTCGTCCAAAATCACCAGTATTAACACCTCAATAAGCAACGCCTTCTTCTCTTTTTTTGTACCCAAGTATGATATCTGGTCTCAACGCTTCGCTTTCGATGTTCACACTCGATGGGATCATTAGTTCGTACGTGAGCGGTCGGTACTTCCATGTTTTCAGTGATTACTTTTGTTTCATGTTCCCACAAATTTTCTGGAACTGGGACGTCAAAGATTTTGCAGATGTGCCAGCGGATTACTTTATCAGCTCTGTTGTGTCATTGTGTGTACAGCTGTTCTGACATGAGTTTGTTTTTGTGTGTGTGTTCGGTCATTAAGCTTACCATATCATTCACTTTACTAACCCCATACTCCACCCCTCACCTTTCTCTCTTCTTTTTTTTTTCTTCTTAATCCCTCTCTCTCTCTCTCTCTCGCTCTCTCCCCTCCTCTCTCTCCCTCTCCTCGCATCCCCCTTCCACGGTATAGCAACGTTTGATGAGGCATAGCTCTACCCACCTCCTCCGCTCCCCCCTCTTTGCTCTTCCCCCCTTCCTCGCTTCTCCTCCCCCCTCTCTCCACTCCTTCCCTCTCTCTCCATTCCCTCCCTCCTCTCTCAACTCCCCTCCATAATAACCCCACCCGTCAACAAAGCGATGGGTTGTATTTACCAGTCACAAATAAAACTCGAAAATGCAAATCCCGTCCACTTTGTAATCAGACGTCTTCGACTTCCTCTTCCATATGCGAAACGGTACCTTTAACATTTTAACCAAATTCTTAATTTTTCTTCTCTATATTCTCATCATAAAGCTTTGTTGAAATGTGACAACAGAAGCTCAAATGATAATTAAAATTTCAGGACAACTGGATGAAAATTGACGATATTATGCGATGCTAACCTTTGACCTTTTAACCTTTTGACTAAATTGTTAATTTGTCTTCTCCATATTCTCATAATAAAGCCTTGTTGAAAATTTGATGTCAAAAGCTCAACTGGTAAAAAAGGTACAGCCCGGACAGACACACAAACAGACACACAAAAGTGATTGCAAGACCCCATCTCCTGCTGCGCAGGGGACAGGGTCACTATAAAGCATGTGAAAATGCAAAGCCCATGTGCATCCGCTTCATATTCGGGGTTCTTCTTCTTCTACATGCTAAACATTATGAAAACAGCTTTTAAAATTTTAGGCGACCTTGACCTTTTGACCTCAATGGCAGTCAACTTCAGTGACCCAATATGCAAACCCTGCTCAAATTTCAAGTCAATCAGAAGGAAATTGATGATTGGACCTTGAAATTTGACCTTCTTTTCAGAAAACAGGTTACACTCGATGGATTGGGTAAAATTGGGTCACTGATATATTCATATGACTGACATTAATATTTTATGCAACACTGACCTTTGACCTTTTAATCGAAAAAACAAACAATCTGCTTCCAGCTTGTGATTGGTGAACCAATTCGGTGACCCAATATGCAAATTCTTAAAATTTCAGGTCAATTGGATGAAAATTTTCGATTTTGTGTGATGTTGACCTTTACAAAATTATGAATTTCTCTTCTCCATATTCTCAGAATAAAGCTTTGTTGAAAATTTGATGACACAAGCTCAAATAGTTTTAAAAAAAAAAGAAAAAGTTACGGCACACACACACACACACACACACACACACACACACACACACACACACACACACACACACACACACACACACACACACACACGCACACGCACACACGCACACACACGATTGCAAAGCCCGTCTCCCGCTATGCGGGGGCCACGCTAAAGATGGCAAAAAGTTCCACCAGGAATGATTGAATATCAAATTTTGAGTTAATAATTTTTCTCCCGTTTTTTGTGACCTTAAGTCCCCAAGGTATTGTCATCGTGCACCGTCCGTTGTCCATCTCCTATTTTGACTTCTCCGGCCAAACCGCTGTGCCGATCCGGCTGAAATTTAGCAGCAACATTCCTCTACTGACTGGTAACAAGAACTGCAAAGCTTCTTCCGGTTGCATGACTTTAAGTAGGTCAAAATGGCGACAGTAAATTTCTTCAAAAATCTTCTCCAGACCCAACAGTCAGAATGCTACCAAATTTGGGTTACAAGTTTAGGGCAGGGCCTAGATAAGCTACACGTCCAGTGGTCCTATGTTTTTAAGTACTGCAGTGTTAAATTATATATAGTAATATATATATATATATATATATATATATATATATATATATATATATATATATATATATATATATATATATATATATATATATATATTTATATATAGTAATCTATATATATACATATATATATATATATATTATTTCATTGCTGTGTGTAGCCTTCACTTAAAAACAACTTTGGTTTCAGACAAGAACTTTGGTTCTTTGGATGCTCTGTACAGGTGTAACACTGTATTTAGATGAATTGGTCCTGGAGCCGTTCTTTAGATGCTCTATACAGGTGTAACTTTGCACAGATGACTTGTTCCTGGAGCTCTTCTTTATATGTTCTACAGGTGTAACATTGTATACAGATTACCTGTTCCTAGAGCTGTTCTTATGGGTCCAGCACCATTGGCGCCATTGTAAACCCAGTGTTGCCTGCAGGATATTTGAAATGGAGAGTTGGGCATTTTGAATCAATTCCCCAGAATGTTTTTGTCGCAATACTTTTGGTGTAATAGTGTAATTACGCAGTCGGTGCGATGAAGGTGACAAAGATAATGAAGGAAACGATAGCTTTGTGTACTGATGGATTGATGTACAAACCGATCAGATCTGGATTTTTTTTGTCATCTATATCGATCTCACTCCCATGTAAAGGCATCTCACTCGTCTTGTGGTTGGGAATGTGCATTGTGTGGGTGGGGCGAGAATGGGTACCACTCACTTCCTTCCACATCCCACCTCGGTGAGGGCGGAGCAAGTACCTTGCTGGTCGTGTAATGTGGTCAACGAAATGAATCTGATTATTTATGAGAGATAGTATCATATTCTGTTTGGGGGCAGGGCTCTGATCCTCCCACCACCCTTCTTTTTCATTCTTGACTTGACGTTCTGCAACGAGAGACTTGGAGGAAATGGCCGTGGGCGCATTCTGCAGATCATGCAGGGATTTTGGCAAATATTCAACTGCACAGAGAGACTGCTTTTGTCACAAACGCACCTGTGTGGCATTCCGGCAAGGCTTCATACCAGATCTGTTAAGCTGCTTTTTAAATCGAGCTCTTGTGTGGTGTCGACAAGCGGGCGTGGTCCCTTCCTGATGTGTCATCCCCAGAAAGCAATGTTTTTGTCACAAATTACTCGTTTGTGGACCTGTTACTGAGATCCTCTCCAGGTGTAGCACTACATACCGATGACCTGTTCTAGAGTTCCTTTACAGGTATAATATTACACACATGACCTGTTCCCGAAGCCATTCCTTAGATGCTCTCCACATGTGTAACGTGTTATACAGATGATCTGTTCGTGGAACTGTTCTCGACATACTCTATGCAGGTGTAACATTGCATAGACATGACCTGTTCCTGGAGCTCTCCTTTAGATGCCACACAGGTGTAACTTTGTACACAGATGACCTGTTCCTGGAGCTCTTCCTGAGAAGCTTTACAGGTGTAACATTGCATACAGATGACCTGTTCCTAGAGCTCTTCCTTAGATGCTATAACAGGTGTAACTTTGTATACAGATGACCTGTTCCTAGAGCTCTTCCTTAGATGCTATAACAGGTGTAACTTTGTATACAGATGACCTGTTCCTAGAGCTCTTCCTTCGATGCTATAACAGGTGTAACATTGCATACAGATGACCTGTTCCTGAAGCTCTTCTGTAGATGCTGTTCAGATGTAACTTTATATACAGACGACCTGTTCCTGAAGCTCTTCTTTAGAAGCTATACAGGTGTAACTTTGTATACAGATGACCTGTTCCTGAAGCTCTTCTTTGAAGCTATGCAGGTGTAACTTTGTAGAGATGACCTGTTCCTGGAGCTCTTCTATATGCTATACAGTTGCAACATTGCATACAGATAACATGACCTGATCCTGGAGCTCTCCTTTCGATGCTATAACAGGTGTAACTTTGTATACAGATGGCTTGCTCCTGGAACTCTTCATTAGATGCTATAACAGGTGTAACTTTGTATATACAGAATACCTGCTCCTGGAACTCTTCCTTAGATGCTATAACAGGTGTAACTTTGAAAACAGACGACCTGTTCCTGGAGCTCTTCTTTAGATACTGTACAGATGTAACTTTGTATACAGACAACCTGTTCCTGAAGCTCTTCCTTAGATGCTATAACACGTGTAACTTTGTATACAGATGACCTGCTCCTGGAACTCTTCCTTAGATGCTATAACACGTGTAACTTTGTTTACAGATGACCTGTTCCTGGAGCTCTTCCTTAGATGCTATAACACGTGTAACTTTGTTTACAGATGACCTGTTCCTGGAGCTCTTCTATATGCTCTATAGGTGCAACATTGCATACAGATGACATGACCTGATCCTGGAGTTCTCCTTTCGATGCTATAACAGGTGTAACTTTGTATATAGATGGCCTGCTCCTGGAGCTCTTCTTTAGATGCAATAACAGGTATAACTTTGTATACAGATTACCTATTCCTGGAGCTCTTCTTTAGATGCAATAACAGATGTAACTTTGTATACAGAGGACCTGTTCCTGAAGCTCTTCTTTAGATGCTGTACAGATGTAACTTTGTATACAGACGACCTGTTCCTGAAGCTCTTCTTCAGAAGCTATGCAGGTGTAACTTTGTACAGATGACCTGTTCCTGGAGCTCTTCTATATGCTCTATAGGTGCAGCATTGCATACAGATGACATGACCTGATCCTGGAGCTCTCCTTTCGATGCTATAACAGGTGTAACTTTGTATACAGATGGCCTGCTCCTGGAACTCTTCTTTTGATGCAAAACAGGTGTAACTTTTAATACAGATGACCTATTCCTGGAGCTCTTCTTTAGATGCTATAACAGGTGTAACTTTGTATACAAACGACCTGTTCCTGGAGCTCTTCTTTAGATGCTGTACAGATGTAACTTTGTATACAAATGACCTGTTCCTGGAACTCTTCCTTAGATTCTATAACACGTGTAACTTTGTATACAGATGACCTGTTCCTGGAGCTCTTCTATATGCTCTATTGGTGCAACATTGCATACAGATGACATGACCTGATCCTGGAGCTCTCCTTTCGATGCTATAACAGGTGTAACTTTGTATACAGACGACCTGTTCCTGGAGCTCTTCTTTAGATGCTATAACAGGTGTAACTTTGTATACAGGTGGCTTGCTCCTGGAGCTCTTCTTTAGATGCTATAACAGGTGTAACTTTGTACAGGTGGCCTGCTCCTGGAACTCTTCATTCGATGCTATAACAGGTGTAACTTTGAAAACAGACGACCTGTTCCTGAAGCTCTTCTTTAGATGCTATAACAGGTGTAACTTTGTATACAGATGGCTTGCTCCTTGAACTCTTCCTGAGATGCTATAACAGGTGTAACTTTGTATATACAGACGACCTGTTCCTGGAGCTCTTCTTTCGATGCTATACAGGTGTAACTTTGTATACAGGTGGCTTGCTCCTGGAACTCTTCCTGAGATGCTATAACAGGTGTAACTTTGTATATACAGACGACCTGTTCCTGGAGCTCTTCTTTAGATGCTCTACAGGTGTAACTTTGTATACAGATGGCTTGCTCCTTGAACTCTTCCTGAGATGCTATAACAGGTGTAACTTTGTATATACAGACGACCTGTTCCTGGAGCTCTTCTTTAGATGCTATACAGGTGTAACTTTGTATACAGATGGCTTGCTCCTTGAACTCTTCCTGAGATGCTATAACAGGTGTAACTTTGTATATACAGACGACCTGCTCCTGGAGCTCTTCTTTAGATGCTATAACAGGTGTAACTTTGTATACAGATGGCCTGCTCCTGGAACTCTTCATTCGATGCTATAACAGGTGTAACTTTGAAAACAGACGACCTGTTCCTGAAGCTCTTCTTTAGATGCTATAACAGGTGTAACTTTGAATACAGATGGCCTGTTCCTGGAGCTCTTCTTTAGATGCTATAACACGTGTAACTTTGTATACAGATGACCTGTTCCTGGAGCTCTTCTATATGCTCTATAGGTGCAACATTGCATACAGATGACATGACCTGATCCTGGAGCTCTCCTTTCGATGCTATAACAGGTGTAACTTTGTATACAGATGGCTTGCTCCTTGAACTCTTCCTGAGATGCTATAACAGGTGTAACTTTGTATATACAGACGACCTGTTCCTGGAGCTCTTCTTTCGATGCTATACAGGTGTAACTTTGTATACAGGTGGCTTGCTCCTGGAACTCTTCCTGAGATGCTATAACAGGTGTAATTTTGTATATACAGACGACCTGTTCCTGGAGCTCTTCTTTAGATGCTATACAGGTGTAACTGCCGATGGGCAATTATAATTACCGCTGTCGTCTGTAGAAGGGTTTTGAACGATCGACGACGCATTCTTATTTTTTGCTCAGCAAATTTTATTGAAAGTAAAAATAATTATCATTATTATTGTAGTCCACCCTTGTACCCGAAATGATCACGACGTCCTTATCCTGATACAAAATTACTCCCATGAACGAAACCAAATTTTACAATATTTTCCTATAATGTAAAATTATCATTAAACACCGGTTTTTTGTGTTTTTGTTTATTTCCCTTTTCTTCTTTTATTTTAGGCCACAGACTTACTGATCATACTAGGTATTATCTATTATAATTGACAACAACCCACCCCCACCCCCACACCCCTCCACATAATGTCTCAAACAAACTGCGGAATGATCATCTCTTTGTTCGTTTGTGTATTTGTTGGTTTTGGATTGTTTGCTGATTAATTAATTCACTTTGGCTAATTGAATTCCTGGCCTAAATGATTGAATAAATAAAAGTAATAATCATGAGATAATCTCCCCCAAAGACTACAAGGTGCACTGTGTGTGCGTGCAGTTGAGAATACGTACACGTCGCGAGGTGCACAAAGCTATGTGCGGTGAATGCAGCGAAATGTGTCGTGTGCGATCAAGGTGTGAAGTTCAGCGCAAGGTGCGGGGTCCAATGCAATGAACGGGGTTTGGCACGAGGGATGGGGGGGAGGAAGAGGGGGGAAATAGTACAGCTCGAGGCGCGGACACGGTCGGATCATTCTCAGCTCGCAAATCCCGCGCTGACATGTCCCCGCGCGGTCTGACGATCTCGCACACCCAGAATTTCTACATCTGTCTTCCTTAGCTGATCCCTTGTTTAACAAATGCGAGTTCCCTTTAAAACGAATCCTGAGCAACCAGCTCCCTGCCGCTCAGATATGGTGCGGATCAGGGTGTCCACGAGGCAGCAATACGTCGTCGTGAACCAAGTCGCACGTTTCGCACAATTCAAGACGTTCCATGTGGGGTGTCCACGTCCCACAAAGAAAATCGATCGTTTAATTTTTTGGGTGGGAAATCACAATTTTGCCAAAAAGCGTGCGCCTTTCGCAAGGTGCGAGGTGTGGTCGGGGGGAGGGGGGAAGGACGGAGTGTGTGCGTGCGTACGCACGCGGCTCAGCGTTCCTCCGCATCGTACGTGCACTTTAGCCGCGCCCCGTGCACGCTCTCTCTTGAACAGCGTTCCTGGGAAAGTCTCGGTATTCCGGATATGTCCTGTAAAAATGATCGATTTCCCACGACCACTCCCACAAGGGGTAGTCAACGAGGTGGGTCAGAAGCGGTGGAACTGTCCGTACCGACGGGCCCTGGTCCCACGATTAAGAAGGCTGTCAAATGCGAAATGAATGAATGAGACATTGCAACAGAATCGCTCATGTTGGTTGTTATCTCCATTTGTGGGTTTTCGAAGGTACTCAAAATCTCCACCTCCTTTTACAGGGAAGGATCGTTATTGATGAACCAATTTTTCAACCGGTTCATGAGACTTTCTCCGCCGCCGGTGGCCCCATGCTTCGTGCGTAGAATACGCTTTACAGTGGAAGACAAGTTCCCAGACTTTCCTCGCCAATGGGATTTGAACCCGGGTTTCCCGCAACGTGGTGCAGGCTTTTACTCGAACAACATTCGTTCATCTTTACTCGAGAGTCATGCTTCCAAAATGCCCGCTGGCTCATGAGAACAAGAATCCATTCGGTTCGGTCACATATAAAATATGTTTTTGCCAACAAGCTGTCAAGCCTGGGTTCGAATCCCGACCCACCTATAAACCGTCATCCCGGTGTTTCACAAGGCAGGGTGATTCATCAGTGTGTGTGTGTGTGTGTGTGTGTGTGTGTGTGTGTGTGTGTGTGTGTGTGTGTGTGTGTGTGTGTGTGTGTGTGTGTGTGTGTGTGTGTGTGTGTGTGTGTGTGTGTGTGTGTGTGTGTGTGCGCGCGCGCGGATGGACGTTAAACTGCAATGTCACCTGCTGCTAGTATTCGTCGGTGGGCGTTAAAGATCCCACGGTGTCCTTCGCGAACGGTCGGCAAGCTATCGCCGGCACCCTGAACAAATTCCAAATTCCTACCCTAACTGTTATTGGGAAGGCAATGGCAAAACCACCCGGTATAACCCTTTCCATAGAAACAGCTTCAACAGAACACCATCGCTCAGTATCAAGGACAACAAAGGTACATGGGACCGGAGCGGATGTAATACGTACTTGGGTTGTTTGGTTCTCCTGACCTAGTGAAAGAGCGGTTACAGTTAACTTACGATTGTTTACTAATGTTAACTAACGACTAAGTTAACTAACGACTAACGAAAGCTGACCCGCGTGCTGTCCCCCTCCCCCCCCCCCCCATTTTAACGTTTACGAATAGCGTTCAAAAAGTTCTCGGACCGAGACAGTCAGAATTGTCCGACAATGTCCAACTTTATTAATATTATTATTATCTTGTCTATAAATTACGTACACACGGCGAGTAAGGAAGACGGTGTTTTAACGCCGAGCCGAACCACATCGATAGGCCACAATGAATTATATTAATAAAAACGTTCGCCGCATTTCTCGGAAGATTTGTGAACATTTCGTTTGCGAGATATATTTTTGAACAACCACGTCACGTGACGCTGATTTATTGTTGTTTTTTTTGCAGGTGGACGCCGTACATTTACCTACCTGTCCTGTGACGTCTCTCGAGTTTGTGGTGAACTAAAGTGTAATAACGTTGGTTCGATGAAAAAGGGGGGCGGGGGGGGGGGAATGAACCATTCATCCTGAGGTTGTGAAGACCACAACGAAACACGAGATGGCCATTTACACGAGGCGGTAAATGTGGAGTATGCATGAAGGGGGAGGGTTGGAGTGAAAAGGTGTGACGCATATTAGGGGAGGTGGCGGAATGAAGTGATAGGAGGAGGTGTTGGGGCAGGGAGGACCCGGTCGGTCGGTCGGTCGGTCAGTCGGGCTTCAACAAAAAAATGAGTGTCAAGGTGTAAGGCGGTGACAGAGCGATTCGTGGTGGAGTCATGTAGCCGTGGGACACGGCCGCTGGTGCCTCCGCCGGCCGTGTCCGCATGACAGCGAGTTCCGGGCGCACCGTCCCACGGCGCAGGTAGGGGGGACTCGGACACGTGCGGCATTGGAACTCCAACCTGGGGGACGATCGGTGGCCATGCTTGGCTCGGTGAAGATGGAAACCGCGGATCCTGCAGATTGGGGAGGGTATTACGGCGAGCAAGGCGAGGTGAGTGGACACGCTCGTCCCAGGCCGTTTGGGCTCCGCTTTTCTCATCGACATCCTGGGTAGCCTCACGTGTTGTTCAAACTCTACTGGGTCTGTCCGCAGCGGGATATTTAATGGTTTGCAGAGTTTTTGTTGACATTGAGTCGATTTCCAAATATTATCCCCTCTATATGCCGATGGACAATCCACCATAGGAAGGCTGAACAATCCTCATGGAAAACGAATATCATTCCCCCCCCCCCTTTCATCAAAAATGAAGTGCTTTATATTCTGGTATCGCCATAGTTGTGGCGTTTTTTTCTGAAATAATTTGCCTTGGTCATTCATTGTCTTAAATGCTGTCGGACTAGAGACTATTAGAGACTAAATGACTATTTAAGGATAGACTAAACCAGAAACAATTAGCCTATAGACTACACTCGACTAAACCAGAAACTATTAGCCTATAGACTACACTAGACTAAACCAAAAACTATTAGCCTATAGACGACACTAGACTAAACCAGAAACTATTAGCCTATAGACGACACTAGACTAAACCAGAAACTATTAGCCTATAGACTACACTAGAGTCAACCAGAAACTATTAGCCTAAAGACGACACTAGACGAAACCAGAAACTATTAGCCTATAGACTACACTAGACTAAACCAAAAACTATTAGCCTATAGACGACACTAGACTAAACCAGAAACTATTAGCCTATAGACTACACTAGACTAAACCAGAAACTATTAGCCTATAGACTACACTAGACTAAACCAGAAACTATTAGCCTATAGACTACACGAGCCTAAACCAGAAACTATTAGCCTATAGACTACACGAGCCTAAACCAGAAACTATTCGCCTATAGACTACACTAGACTAAACCAGAAACTATTAGCCTATAGACTACACAAGCCTAAACCAGAAACTATTAGCCTATAGACTACACGAGCCTAAACCAGAAACTATTAGCCTATAGACTACACTAGCCTAAACCAGAAACTATTAGCCTATAGACTACACTAGCCTAAACCAGAAACTATTAGCCTATAGACTACACTAGAGTCAACCAGAAACTATTTGTCTATAGACTACATTAGCCTAAAACAGAAACTATTAGCCTATAGACGACACTAGACTAAACCAGAAACTATTAGCCTATAGACGACACTAGACTAAACCAGAAACTATTAGCCTATAGACGACACTAGACTAAACCAGAAACTATTAGCCTATAGACTACACTAGCCTAAACCAGAAACTATTAGCCTATAGGCGACACTAGAATAAACCAGAAACTATTAGCCTATAGACTACACTAGACTAGACAAGAGACTATTAGACTATAGACTAAACTTGAGACTGAAATGAGAGACTATTAGACTATAGAATAGAGACTAGACACTATTAGACTATTGCCTTGACTAGAGACTAATGACTATAGACTAAACTACAGACTTTCAGACTAAACTAGAAACCATTAGGCAATAGACTAAACTAGAGACTATTAGAGTATAGACTAAACGAGAGACTATTAGCCTATAGACTAGACTACAGCCTAGACTAGAGACTAATGACTACCGAATAAACTGGAGACTATAAGACGAAAGACTAAACTAGATTAAACTGTAGACTAAACTAGAGACTATTTAAGGATAGACAAACTAGAAACTATGAGCCTATAGACTACACGAGAGACTATGTAAGGATAGACTAAACCAGAAACTATTAGCCTATAGACTACACTAGACTAGACTAGAGATTACTAGACCAAACTTGAGATGATTAGCCCATCTACTAGACTAGACTATTAGACTGTAGACTAAACTCAAGACTATGAGAGTATCGACGAAACTAGAGACTATTAGCCTATAGACTGGACTGGAGACTATTAGCCTATAGACTAGACTAAACTAGAGACTATTAGCCTATAGACTAGACCATTAGACTCCAGACTAAACTCGAGACTATCAGAGTATCGACTAAACTAGAGACTATTAGAGTATATGTTGAAACAATCTTCGATCCACGACTGATATAAACATTAATTGTGCGAATTAATCGTCTGTGCATGGACAGAGTGGTACAGAGAGTCATGCATTTGCCTTTGAGCTGTCGAACCTGGGTTCAATTCATGACCCGACTATAAACTGTCAGATTGGTGCGTCGCCGGCAGGACGTTAATGGGTCACAAAGTGTGCCATTCCTCGGATTGAGTGTCCGTTCTGATCACTTTAGCTAGTGTGCATTAAGGATCTCACAGTGTCTTTCGACGAGGAGTAGGTAAGTTATTGCCGGCACCCTTAACAAATTACAAAATTGGTGCTTTGACTATCGCGAGACAAAATTCAATTACCGTGTTGGACCTCTGACTGCCCATAACTCACTATGGACCTAACGATCATTAGTCTATGGCAGAGACAAAAACGTGGCTGGGGCATAAGTAACAACAACAACGATATTAATCACACACAATGGGCGACAGCCTGTGCTATTCATCAGAGTTTTGAACAATAATACGTGAGAGACCATGAGGAAGCAGACAAGCATAAAGAGAACATGCAAATAAATGAATGAGATAGCGAGCGAGGAGGCAATACATTGAGGAGGTATATAATCAGGAGGGGTAGTACAAACGCTGAAGTGCAACACTTTTCTTTATGTTTCTTCACAGGCATTTTTGACACCCATGACGAGCTGCCTTGGATCGATGAATTCTTTAGACTCGTATGTGGCCATGAGCTCCATGAACGGTAATGCGGGGCTGTGTTCTACTCCCTCCTTCCCGAGTTACACTGGCGGATCTACGATGGGCCACAGCTGCCCAGGAGGAGTTGGCCATCTGTCTGCCATGGCTGGTATGGCCAGTGGTGGTTCTGGCCCCCTGGCAGGATTCGCAGCCAACTTGAGCCCATCCCCTCTTGGTTTGAACCCTTTGGGGCCTCCTGGAGCACCACCAATGCCTGGGCTTGGCTCCCCGTACAGTGGTGTTCAACAGGGTGTTGGTTCCTACAACCAAAATGGATTCTCAATGCGAGCACGGGAACCAAAGCCTGCGTACCGTCGGAACTACACGCATGCCAAGCCACCATATTCATACATTTCTCTGATCACCATGGCCATTCAACAATCGCCCAACAAGATGCTTACTTTGAGTGAGATATATCAGTGGATCACTGACCTCTTCCCATTCTACAGACAAAATCAGCAGCGCTGGCAGAACTCCATTCGGCACTCGTTGTCTTTTAACGATTGTTTCGTCAAAGTTCCACGTTCATCTGACAAACCAGGGAAAGGATCATTCTGGACCCTACATCCAGACTCAGGAAACATGTTCGAGAATGGGTGTTATCTGAGGCGCCAAAAGCGATTCAAGTGTCAGAGAAAAGCGGTGTTAAAATGTGGTCTTGAGGGGGATAGAAAGGTCCAGACCACTGAACCGACTTTGTTGCAGGAGAAAAAGGAAGAAAGCTCCTCTGTTTGCTCCCCTCCAGTGGAAAACGATGACCAGCTGGGACCAGCAACTGCGTCCTGCCGCATGCAAGGAAGTTCCAAGGTGCAAGCTGGGGGCGACGGGCTGCATACAGGATCTTCTTTCCAGACTACGTCCTCAGCGCTACAGCGCTATCCCTCCCCACTCTCTAATCTGCCCATGAATGCAAACGCGTTGGGACCACTCAAGCTAGACCCGAGATACAGCTTCAGTCACCCATTCTCCATCCACAGTCTCATGTCAGCTGCTGAACAGCAGCAGAAACTGGAGCTGAAAGCTTACGAGCAGGCTACCGGTTATCCAGCCATCGGTTCCCTGTCCGCCGGACTAACAGGTGGAGGCATCTCCGGAAAGACCACAGCTGCTCCTCTGTCACCTTTGGGCACTTCCGAAAGCGCATATTATCACCAAGGCCTCTATTCAAGAATGATTCTTAATTCCACATGATGGAGCAAGTCATCACAAGGTCATTGGGACAGCTATATACACTTTGTAAGGCACACCACAGCACAAAGATGTCGTTATCTTGACTCCTCGAATCTGGTCGACTATTTCTCACACAACATTATAATGCTCTAATTTCTCATGAGCATCGTACAACTAGTCACGTTGTACTCCCCTCGTCGTGCCAGCAGGAAGGATTTTAGGCTCTATGGCCGAGCATGGCTCTTGCAATTTCCTCGGATGTTTTAATTCGATTTTCCCACATCGCAAATCTCGGAACTCACGCGTCTCGCTCGCGGATGGGAGGTGTGCATGGGTGGTCTGTGCAGGTCTTTCGATCTCTTGTAATCCGGTGCACCTGCCCGTAACATCAAAATCTCTCATCGAGGTGAAATATCTGCATCAAAAAAACAAAAGATAATATATAAATGGTTATTTTGCACATTTTTTTAAGAGCGCCATAATCCGTCGCCCTCCCATTTTAATGATTTTCAACCAAGCAACATGTGTTTGCGTCATCCGCAAGGAGCTTCGATCGTTAAATTTCCAGCAATATGCTCAACATTATGGTGTTTTTTATTTGCCTTTTTTTTGTGCGCACTACAGGTGCACGACGTGCATGCGGTGGATACCGTGTACGCACTGTGTATACAAGGTACGCACCTGTCCATCGATCAATCAGTTTTTATGCTTTTGCAAGTTTCGATGGGAACATAACCAAGAATATTATTGTTAAAAAAATAAAATTATTGGCATAATATTCCAATACATGGATATTTGCGATTCTAAACTGGCAAGGATGGCCAAACGAAAATACATCAGTGGAGCATAATTAATTGTATATGAGCGATTCACCCGATTTTCATTGTTACCTCTCATGTGTATACCATACGGACAGGGACACTGGTGTTTCATTCTACGTCCATGCTACACCCTACTTCGCTACTGTGTACATGATCCATGTGTTATTTATTGTGCAGTTATATATAACGCTGTCTGAATAATGTGTCAATTGTTTCCCACCCACTCCCCCCCTCTCCTTTCTCCCCCTCCTTTGCGCACTGCACACCGGTTTGCCTTTTATAATAAAAAAATGAAATTCTTCATCGCCACATATTTCAACAGATTGCATTGATTCGCTGTCACCTGTCATCGTACGATCGGGTCTTACCTTGTGCATTCAAAGCTCTTTTGTAGTCCCACGGGTGGAGCGACCTGAAGGGTGTGGTGGCCTTAGTCAACACCATAAAGTTTTAAAGTTTTACACATTGTCAATCCACAGCCGTCTTTTTATCCATTTCATGTAATGCCTGTTGACCTGTTTGCGTTTTCTTTCTGAACACCTGGCTAACGATGCAGGGAAACAAGTTTCAAATCCCATATACCACATGCGTTTGTCCATTGTCTGTCATGTTCTTGAAATGCCATGTAAAAGTACATGTCTGCTTGTCTTAGTTCTACATTTCATTTTTGTATTAGCTCCTCCAGGAGTCGATGAGATCACTGTTTAAAAAGCAGATTTCTTGAATTTCATGACCTTCATATGCACAATTCCACATTTTCATTTTTACAAACATACATTTTCCTCTTACATATTGGGAAATTATACATGTTGGTAGTTCAGTTTGATATATATATATATATATATATATATATATATATATATATATATATATATATATATATATATATATATATATATATATATATAATCAGGCTGCCAGGATAGCTTAGAGGTGTGCACACACACTTCTGATCTGTCTATCATGGGGCTCGACCCAGCTGTAAACTGTCACCCTTGGTGTTTTGAATGCAAAGCAATACCTCAATGTATGCGTCGTCTATTTGAAGGATGCTAAAGGATGAAGGATGAAGGATGAAGCATTTGTGGATGGACATTATAGATCCTGTGAAAGACTTGGGGGAGGGGGAAAAACTGATCTTACAAGCAGGTGAGAATCATTGTGGACATGAAAGTAGTAGTCATCGTCGTCGATATACAATTGAACAAGTAACGACAGGGGTGTGCTTTAAACAGCAAGATTAGTGATGCGATTAAAGAATAGTTCTGCATTATTCTTGACCAAAATACCAGGACCACAGAAACATTCTCTGCATGAGCTTCATGGCAATTTTAACAGAATCAAAATCTATACAATAATAACGAAAGAGAAAAACGGTTAAAACTCAGGGTTTGATGATGAATTATTCAAAGGGTAATGTGAGCTCGATAAACAGTATTATATCAAATATAAAACCTCACTGAAGGGCACAAAGCAGAATCATATCTGTTGAGCTTCATGGAATCAAATTCCCTCTTGTTACATGTTAATTGTGCAAATGATGAAATTCCTCAAGGGATCATTATGGTGTCGTGAGCATTTCTCATGATAGGTATCAACATTGTCATGCTGGATAATTATCTAATATTTATGCATTATATGAAGACTTCCACATTAATCATCTAATTGCTGGATAACATTTCTGAATATACATCGCAATCAGAAGGGGGCATTTTCTATTTAAATGAGAGGTTTAGTGTGTGGGGGATTTAAAGGCGCAGAAAAAAAAAAGAGCGCATCCCCGGTGCAAAGTCGCTAATCATTGTCAAAACCACATATCTATATATATATATATATATATATATATATATATATATATATATATATATATATATATATATATATATATATATACATACATACATACATACATACATACATACATACATACATACACACACACACACACACACACACACACACAAAATTGTGAAGATGAACCTGAAAATGCTAAAAGATCTCTCGTACAATCGTTGGAGCAAAAGCATCGATTATGTGTATAGGATTTTTGTTGAATAACCAATATTTTCTTGATGCAAAAATTATGTATCACATGCTTTATTCCTGTGATATTTTAACCGTTTATTTTTTTCTTTTTTCTTTCAAAAATGTTTTTTAATCCTTCAATTTGAGTGATGGGCTTGCAGGTAAGCCGAGAGACGTGTACGCTCGCCACTGAGCTGTCTAGTCTGGGTTCGAATATTCACCCAAATATAAATTGTCGAATTGGTGTTTCGCAGGCAAGGTGAGCCATCATAAAGCGCACTGTCCCTTCGTTGGACTTTAAGCTGGGTGTCCCATCTACAAGCATTGTTGATATGAGTGGACGTTAAAAGATCCCACGATATCATTCACCAAGATTAGGTGAGTTCTCGCTGGCACACTGAGCAGATTACAAATCCTTGTCACCTTCAGTCGGTCGGCAGGTCTGGTGAGCCGGTTCATCAAAATTTCAGCAAAAAGCAAAAACGTTCCCCGGCGGACCCCACAAGAAGGTGGGAATAATTGTGACCATTAAAGAAGTACCATTATTAATATCACAAATGTTTACCCTCACCAAAGGATGGGGTATTGCATTTGGGTGTTTGTTTGTTTGTTTGCCCGCACAGAACTTTAGTGTTTTTCTCCGCAACCGCTTGTGGGATTGAGACAAAATTCTCACCATCGTTGAAACTACTCATGTGTAATGTTTTAATGATAATTATGACGTCATATGTCACGTAGTGTGGCAGCCATGTTGGAAAAACGGGGAAAAATTGGACCTCTATCTCCAAGACTGTACCAAGGGAAAAACTGAAACTTGACACATAGCAAAAAGTACTCCTCATGGGGAATAAGTGTGATTTTTTTATGACGTCATAGGTGCCTTCATTATAATGTCATAATTGCATATGTAGAACGCCACATCTGATCAGTCTGAAAATTTTTGGTCATCTCGGGATAAAATGGTCCACATAAATATTTTTGATGACGTCATCGGTCACGTGATTCGGCAGCCAGTGTTTAAAAAAAATTAAAAACCTGAAAAATCTTCTTCTCTGAAGTGAAACTTTACAAGCTTGACCACCTATCCATGAGGAACAAAAGGTTCACACATATAATGTCAAAGGTCAGATGGTTTGGCAGTCATATTGGATTTACCCTAAAACCCATAAAAATCTTCTTCTCCAGAACGGAACGGATCGAGGGGAAACTTCACACAATGTTCCCCAAGCCTTGGGTGTACAAGTGTGCTGAGGAATAATTGATAGGTCACATGGTTTGGCAGCCATATTGGATTGAATAAAAATATTAAAGAATGTTTTCTCTGGAATCACTGAATCAATCGATGTGAAACTTCGTCAGCATGATCTAGTAGTGATAGGGAATAGATGTTTTAAATTTCAACGTCATTGTACACATGGTCTGGCAGGCGGAATTATTTAATTTTTTGATCTGGGTTCTTTTTTGATTTTTTTTTCTTTTTCTTGAATAAAGCTCGCTTGGCTGTGCCTGGATGAGGGTAGAGTTGCAGCTGAAATGCGAATCCTATCTGAAATGCTTGGTCCCTCCTGATAACTTCATCTTTGCTTTTTGTTTGTTTGGGTTCCTTCTGATGACTCCAATGCAGGACTGTTCCAATTTGGTCTCCCATTTGATTTGAATTTAATTTAATCCCATTCTAAATTAAATTGAATGATAATAAAAAAAACACGTTATGAGTCAGGTGTCCAATCAAAGCGGGGTTGCTTCAAAGCTGGACGTCTTGGTGCCCGGTCATCACTGCCAGCAGTTGTAAAGCAGCAGTTCTAATTATGATTCTTATTAATTTACTAACTCCAGTGCACAAACGCCACACAAAACTACACAAACAGCACTCAAAAGAAGTCCTGGTGAGGGTCTGCAATCTCTGATTGCTCTTTTTCTTGTTTTTTTTTTTTAATGTAAATCTCTTTAGCCTGGTGATCGTCTTTACCTACCATTTGACCTTCTTACTATTGGTGTCAATTCATGCACTATCTTATCGATATCGATCCTACAACCAAATTATTAGTAATACACAAACCTTTACAACAAAAAAATCATTTCATGCGAACGAACTATATCATTTGTGTGAAAGAACGCATGTCATGGAAACGACATACATGATGGTGATGGACATATATATATATATATATATATATATATATATATATATATATATATATATATATATATATATATATATATATATATATATATGCTTTACTATGGTCCCCCAGGGAGACACATTGTATTGGTTTTATTACATCGGTAATAATCTGGAAACGGTACAGATGCGGATTGAAGGAAAGCCAGAGGTTCACGAACCGATGTTAGCCAAGTGTACATTGAACCCACACAGCATCAATCGTGCTTGAAAATATTGTGCTGAAAGTGAGCTTTGGCCTTTATTCTTTATTTATTTATTTATGTGGTATTTGTACAATTAAAAATTCGTTCTTGAGGTTATTCCTGCAGGTTTTTAGGTTCCTGCTGCAGAAGTTGAATTACTTAGTTTTAGTTTTGAACATTCATTATATATATATATATATATATATATATATATATATATATATATATATATATATATATATATATATATATATATATATATATATATATATACGTTTCAAAAAATCAACTGTTTTATTCAAACACTATATAATTTCCACTCGAGCTCTTAAGAACTCGTAATTGGTTTATTTTGTTTGTTTTTAATCTTTAACACCTCACTGATTCTTGGAAGAACATCTTAAACAAGATGTGGCATCAGAGAAGGACCATTTTTACTGAAAGTTGTTCAATCGAGATGTTGTGCCTTATTCATGAGGTCGCAGTGTCCTCTTTGTAGGCACATCCTATATGTATCTGCTTGGTGCTGTGCTTTCGTGCATGGTTTCAAGATGAAATGATGATTCAGATGCATCTTGAGCTCATAATGGGCATTCATTCTGAAGTGGCTGCATAGGAGAGGCATAGGCCTACCACTGACCAGGCAGATTGAGCGAGTAACCCGGTGTGGACCCGAACCCAGCAGTGACGGCATATGGCGAGTCACTGATTGGCCAACATATCGCAGCCTGCCTCTCTCTCTCTTTCTCTCTCTCTCTCTCCCCGTTCATTTGAAATCCGTCTCGACAGCTGCCAGGAGACCGAGCGACTGAGCAAACAGCCCTTTAGCAAGCGCTTTATTTAAAAAGCCGCTTTTTCCCCTTGCCGGGGTATGAGATTTAAATCTCACTGCAAATAAAACGTGCTGAGACCGCGGATACTCCTCGGACAGAGCGTACAGCCATGCGTCCCATGAGCACATGCTCCTTGCGTGCATGAACATGTGGTGACCACAGCACACTTGTCCAATCAGGTGATGGGAATTGCAAAAGAATAATCATTTTTAAAAAGGTAACATAGCAAAACATTCAAATCATCATCCAATTACATGGGCACATGTGTCATTTCAAGATAATGGCTCTAAGTTTTCAATAAGCACGTAATTATTGTAATAACAGCACAAGAGACAACGTCGTTTGTATCGGAAGGCAACGCTATTGCCATTCTCTGCACGAGGAGATTATCCTTATCTTGGGGGTCGAATCGGCGTGACGACCACCCACGTCGTGAAAGGAGGACCTCCTATGTCGCCTTTTAAAACAGAGCTGAAGGCCCATAATCATTATCTTCGACATGTTATGCTGTATCCCTCAACCTGACCAGTAAGCCATGTAATACCTCCAATTGTGTCGAGAGTCCGACAGGGTGGTGCCAAAGCAGCGCATTTACCATTGAACTATCTAGCCTGGGTTCGATTCCTGACCAGACTATATAAACAGTCGGACTGGTGCTTCGCATGCAAAGTGTTGCATCACAAAGTGTGCCATCCCTCTGCAATGCACGTTAAACCGGGTTCCCCATCTGCCACCATTAGTTGGTGGAAGGTGAAAATCCCGTGGTGTCTTTCACCAAGAGTGAGGGATTTATCGTCTACCCCGTGGCCAAATTCTTTGAAGTCCTGTCTTAATAACTTTCAGGGGGCACATAATCAGTGGCAAAGCTGTACCTCAATGTAGTGATGCAACCAACAGGCCGATTTTGTTTTTAAGAGTCGAATCCTGGTCCAACCTGATTGGCCAGGTGCGTTGCAAAGTCTCTTGTTGGAATCTTGAGGGTTGTGTCGAAGTCCCTCAAGTTTGCTGCAATTTCTTGTTTTGCGGGAGGTACGTGGAAGGTTCGGTGTCACTCATGGAAAGTTTGATAACTTGAGCTCTTGGCACGAGTTACGCTTGGGAAAGGTATTATACGAGGAAGGGTATACAGTCGTTATGATTTGCAGGTAGCATGCAAAGTCAGGGGTTGCCTGCATGGTGCAGGTTCCAAGCCTTGCCGGAAGCTTTTAAACTGCAATCGTGAGTCATGATTGATCAAAACGAGTCATAGTCGAATATAACAAGTTATGTCCCTCCCAATTTTGGCAAAAAAAAATATTCCTCCGCTCTTTTTCTCAGATGAAGGGTTGATGCCTGAAACGTTAGCTTCTCCTTGTCTTCCAATGCACACATCTATCAACGTTCTGTTAATTTGATCCGTAACGAATTACAATCGATCAAAAAGAATTGCAGTCGATCAGAACGAATACAGATCCTTGAGTGCGGTAACGCCAGTGTACGACTGGAGGAGATATTTCATGAGAGCCACCGGGAAGCTATTTATGCTATAGAAGCATGGCCACTTAAGCATGCTGTACACGTTTCAACAACACAACATTTTTGGACAGATTATGATGGGTTGTGGAAGCTCACTCACAATTTGTCATCAGGATTTGTCAACATTTATGTGCTGGGAGAGGCAAGAGTTGGATAGTGACGAACAGGATGGTTTGGCATGAATTTATGGCCCAACACAGTGAAATAAAGTTTTCCTTATATTTCATGAGATATATGGTTTAACAATAATAAACAACACAATCTCATAATTTTGCACTTTTTTTTTTAAACCATGCCAAAGACTTACCGTTCCGTACTCGCTCGTTGTTCCACTTATCCACTCATGTACACGATACACACAGACTTGTAAAACTGTGATGCAGCCAGGGGGAGCTATAATCCAGGTACAATCCGTGCACATGATCTGGAGGATTTGGATGCAAGCTGTGGTGAATACAAAACAATGGCAGGTTTAGCGCATCAATCTGACTGGTGAATCAGGAGGGGAAAGGAGGGAATGTATGTCTGCATGTATACATATCTGTGCAGTGTCTTTCTTGTCCTGTGTTATCAGTGAACTACTCTCTCAAAGTTTTGTAAAATTATACCAAGCTTCCAGTCTGCACATAACCCTCCCGTGTGTCCTGGGGGTGAGGGGAGGGGGTGTGGGTTGAAAATATTTTAAATTTTTTGTTTGTTTTTTTACATCAATCTTCAAATATAAATTGCATATAAAAATGTAATATCACCAATAATATTACAAATAAATTTGAACGAAATAAATGTTTGTATTATAACTGGTGAATATGATTACAACACAGCAACTCACACAGTCATTATCCTCAGTTAAAACAAGCCTGTGCCCCTGTAGTGACGTGTGGTGAAGCGAGCGTAGCGAGTCGATCCACACTGGTGGACATTACATACATATTGTTAGGGATCTGGAAACCATATGTATTCAACATACAGATGTCCCAAAAGTCAGTTATGTCGTTAAGTATGTGTGTCGTCAGATCCCCTTCCTTTTGTCTAGTGGGAGAATCAAAGGTGTGCGTTGCGACTTCTTTTAGTTAGGTTATTACATCTAACAAGCCATACAACAACCATCCCATCCCCCGTCACGATCCACCGCCAACCGGCTGCCTTCTCGCACCCTGACGTGCCGAGGCGGGATCTCGCGGTTCCAGTTTCTCGGCTTCCACAAATGTTGTAACTCTTTCACGACAACCTTTGCAGCATTGATACTGTTGCTCGACAAGTATGAACCCGAGTGAAAGAGTGGGTGTGGTTTCCCCGCAGGGCCGAAACCCCGCCCAAAAAGGGCAAACCCATAGGAGCCTGTCCAATCAGGGTGGGGAGTGACGTCTGTTAGAGTGAGCTCCGCCCCGTTGAGGGAGGTCCATAATTTCCCGAGGACTCTCTGAGGCAGGGGGTTGTTACGAAGGTTGTTCGGAGATTTTTGACAGGATTGTGTGGGTGAGAATCGAGTGAGGAAGAAGGGACTTGGAAGAAGTTCTCCACGGGTTTCTGACAAGGTTTTGGATAGGGCTCTGAGGGTTGTTGTTGAGCATGCAGTTCTTTTGAAGTGGAGGGTTGAGCAGAAGGTTGTGAAGGCGGCGAACGTGTCCCTGCTGACCCTCTACAAGGAAAGGAAAGAGCGACCCTGACCCCCCTCCGTGGACCCCGCTATTCACCACCCGAGCTCCGCCACGAACGAGTCCCACACGTGCGACTAGGGACCAAACCAACGACCATTGTCAGGTGCCGCACCACGGAGCACTCCCTTCCTCCGACGGTCAGGCACCCAGCTGGACTCTGACCCCCAGCTCGTCTCTCTCCTCGGCTGCGAGGGTCCAATAAAGAACTCTGGGTTTATTTTAATTTGTGTGTGCGTCTGCGTGTGGGCCCGTCTTATAAGTAGAAACTGTTTAAGTGTTTGTTTTTGATCATTGTAAATATTTCTTGCAAATCCGCGTTGTCTTCACTCTGTCTTTTTATTGTAAATAAACAATTGTAGAAATGTCCCCAGTTCGTTTCTGTCCTTTCTTGAATTGGTCCAGCATGGTTCGGATCTGAGTGGAGGTGGGGTTTTATCCCCGGTAATCTGTCCATTGCAGCCGGCACGGCTTTGGCAGTTCCGCTCGACTGCACCCGAACCGGAGTTGGTAGTCGGTAGTTGGAACTCTACCGTAGTCGGTAGAGTGACCCGGTTCGAGCAAGATGTGCTAAGGGCGTGGTTTCCCTGTAATCGAAATCGCATAGTTAATTAGGTAAATTGGTTCTCGACAAAAAGAGCCCACGCTACGTGGTTGAGATATTGGCATCCACGGTCGGTTCAGCGACCCACCGGCTTAGGGAGTTATCTGAGAGCGACGGCCTACAATTCCGGGGAGTCTGGTGGAGACGACGTAACCTCCCCAACCTCGTGGTCGTTCTCGCCACCGACCCACAACAATATATAAGTAAATCAAAATATAATTTAAAAAACAATATATATATATATATATATATATATATATATATATATATATATATATATATATATATATATATATATATATATATATATATATATATATATATATATATATATATACACACACATACAGGGTATCCCAAAAGTCTGGATCCGTAGGCATTTTACCTAATATGCAATTTCATATTTTTCTTTTTCCTTCAGATCCAATATGGCTTTGAAACTAACAATTGAAGATCTAATTGAACTGCTTCTCATGTATGCAAGACAGGATTCTTCACATGGAGGAGTTGCTACCGAATTAAATGGAAAGCATCCTGATAAGCATGCAATAACACATGCCACTGTTAAAGTGTTTCAATGTTTTAGGTTCAGAAATGTTCAAAGTTCTTGGATTCAGCGTTTAAACAAGTGTCGTGAAGTCCAAGGCCATCAGTTTGAGCATTTACTGTAATAAAACTTAAAAAAAAATTTTTGCCAATGGATCCAGACTTTAGGGACACACTGTATATGTTTAAAATACATATATTTTTTTATGTTGAAAAATACATAGAAATGCATGTTTAAAATACGTGTATATACATATATGTATATATTTTTGATGTTTAAAATATGAATATATGTATGTTTAAAATATGTATATATATATATATATATATATATATATATATATATATATATATTATTTCTATGTTTAAAATACGAATAAGTGTATGTTTTAAATACATATGTATATATATATATATATATATGTGTGTGTGTGTGTGTGTGTGTGTGTGTGTGTGTGTTTATATATATATATATATATATATATATATATATATATATATATATATATATATATATATATATATATATATATGTGCAAGCATATACCCGTGCTCCGCACGGAGTTGAATGGGTGGCAAAAGGTGGATGAGGCATAATTGTTGATGTTATGGGAAGCTGGGGAGGGTGTCATTTGGGATGTGATGCACTATGGTTATCTTTCCTTAGTTTTCTAAAGGACCTCCCTGTAGATGACATTTTGGGCGAGTGTCTTGTTGCTGAATAGTCCTTGTGAGGAATTATTGACCACTTTGATAGATTTATAGGAGTAACCTCTTGCACGTGGAAATGCAACATATAGTTGGTCATGGGAGAACACAGGGGCTGGGAGATATATTCCGAGTTTGTGAAATGTTTGGCCCTGGGATTTGTTTATGGTCATCGAGTGTGCGAGTCTGATTGGAAATTGCATCCTCTGCAGTGTGACTGGAAGGTTGGTGTCTGATGGGGCAAGTTTAACATGATATAGGCCTAGCCCTAGACTGAACAGGAGCAGTGGAGGGTGACCAAGAATCAGAATGCAAATTTCAATGAACGGCACTTTTGGCGCACATCCGACGTTCCAACACTGCTGGATGCTTTAATTTGAAGATCACACATGCAAGACACAACAAAGGTAATGATGGCAGTTGAGAAACGTCAAATTACGTGCAGACGTTAACAGAAATAATTTTTTTTTTCATAAATCTTTACTTTAAATACAATGTTTCTTGTTACATTTTTTTGTGTCAAATTCACCTTCTGAGGTAGTCAGCATGTGCAGAAGAGGGTTTTACATTGCAGACGCTGTTTTCTAGGAGTGGCATTACGCCTCTCGGTGGTGACGGTCTGTCAACGACAGACGTAATGATGTCAGCGAATGACCGATGATGTCATGACGGAATTACGCCTCTCAGCGGTGACGTCACACGTCGCCATGCAAACGAACGTAAAAATTAGAAAATCGCCCAAAATTCCCAAACGTGTCCGTCTGGCGTGATCTCACATAGCCCATGCTGTTCATTAGACCACAGAGCACCTGCATGCCGAAAGTGGGGACAATCCGTCCGGCAGTTTTGGAGGAGATACGTCAAATTACACGCAGACGTAAACAGAAATTATATATATATATATATATATATATATATATATATATATATATATATATATATATATATATATATATATATATATATATATATATATATATATATATAGCTGGACCCCGGTTTTCGCGGGGGAGACATTCCTGAAAAATGCCGTGAATGTCGGGCGGGGACCGCGAATTGTTAAAAATAATAATAATAATATTTTTTAAACATGGTCTAGGCTCGTGGAAGAGTGATTACGCAGAGCAAATCAGGATACAACACAAAGGGTACAGCAGGAGAAAGGGGAAACACCAACAGCAGGGCAGAGGGAGAAAATAGTTGGAGACAGACAAACAGGGGATGCACATAACAATGGTGGGTAAGGGAGAACAAAAAGGGTGGACAATATGGATACATGAGCAAAATTGTGTTTCACCAGTTTGTGATTTGGTCAAGGTCTGAGGAGAGGGAAGGCTGCTGCCTGACTGTCAGTAGGATGAGAGATGTCACAGCAGAGAGTGGAGTCATCAGTAAAAATATAAAAAGGATTTTCCAGAGAGACAGTGAAATCATTGATGAAGATTAGGAACAATATGGAGCCTAGAACACTGCCTTGGGGTACTCCAGCCTTGACAAGGAAGGGGAGATGAAAAGGTTCCGTTGAGAGCCACACGTTGACGAGGAGAGGGGAGCAAGTTCGTAATCCAAGAGTGGAGTTGGCCTTGGATTCCATAGGCAGACAGTTTGGAGAGCATGGCAGGATGCTGGACTATATCAAAAGCTTGAGATATGTCCAGAGAGATGGCTCTGATCTTATGTCTGGCATTGAGGACCTCCACCATTGTTGGGAGAGTAGAAGCAGCATGCCCAAGGTAGATTGACCAGGTCTGAATCCAAATTGATGATCTCAGATGACACTGTTGGAGAAAAGGAATGATTTTATGTCAACTGCGATGATGGATTCCATTACCTTGCTGATAATTATTGGAAGTACAGTAAGCTTATTGCCTGAAGTTAAGGGTGTCCGTTTTTGCACATTTTTAAAGTAATGCTGTGATGTTGGCTGATTTCCAATTTACCAGGTGTATATAGGAGACCAGTCCTGAAAACAAAAACAAAAACAAAACGTGAATAAGCGAAGCGCGAATGTCGAAGCTGGTCACACTTTAGGACTCGTGAAATACACGGGGTCTGCGAATAACAAATCCATGAATTGCGGGGTCTGACAGTATATAATGATGACGTACCATATTCTTTACAGAGCATTGGAGCTGCTGAAATAGTTTATTGGCAAGGGTTCTACTGGGTGATTTGTCATTGCCTTCACAGCATTGTTTGTCGATGCTCTATCCTTTCAAATGCTGTGTCAAGCAATGGTCACATGACTGAAGACACTGGCACATCATGTGATCTTTTATGGGTGCCATTACTTCCCAAGGGAGCTGGTGTTGCTCGGTTTAATGGCAGTATGATTGGAGAAGTATATGTGGAATTTTGTCTTTGATGGACAATGTACCATTTTTAAATACAGACAAAGTAAAAAATACATACCAAGTATCTGTGGGTTTTTGTCTGATGGACAGGAGGAGGAGATTAGGACCATACTCTGTGCAGAGCGTCGGTGCTGCTTATGCAGTCTCCTTGGCTATTGGGCACAATCCTGGATGGGTTGCCACTCCGACACAGTATACCAGCATGCTGGCACTTATTTTGCCGACCTCGGAAGGATGACAGGCCAAGTTAACCCCACCTGGTATTAATTCAACAGCTGAGCGGGATTTGAACTTAGGACCCTCGGATCAAAAGTCCTCCACCCTAACCATTAAGCCTACACCAGGCATGATGGACAGCATGAACCATTTTTAAAGCTTTTGTTATGATTTGGCCGGGATTTGAACTGCCAGCCTCTGAGACGCAGAGCGGATACTGCAACTGTTGGGACCCACGAATCAGCTGTCACCTCATCAATTAATCTGGCGTGGGTAAGTGTGTGTGTGTGTGTGTTTTATAATCCTCTCCAACTTCCAGCAACACTAACATATCACCGTCATGTTGTTCTACAATGCAACTCCCAGGGAGAATCTCGCAGCAGAAATCAAGCTTTATGTGAAATGGTTCAAAATGGTACAAGCAGAGATGGTGTCATCATGATCACCCTCTCTATCCCGTGGGGAGTTGATTATATATGTATACACACACACACACACACACACACACACACACACACACACACACACACACACACACACACACACACACACACACACACACACACACACACACACACACACACACACACACACACACACACACACACACACACACACACACACACACACACACCAGACGACCTCCTTACTGTTATGGTGAGCATCGCCACGGATTATGTCTCGCACGGTAAAACCGCATAATCTGCACAGAACAACCATCCGTCTGCCACCCAGACGACTGTCTCTGAATGCAAACCATTCAACCCAAAGGCACGTGATGTGATCGGTGGGCAAATCAAAACATGTGGAGTGTGACGAGCACTCCCCCGATCCCCATTGCACACAGTCCGACATACAACCACATGTTTTGAGTACTCGTCACAATCCACGTTTCGATTACAACCCGAGTGACGCAAAAATGCAGGGAAGAGTAAAATCAGTTCCTTTTGATGTTTTTGACAATCTATTTTGGCAATCTCATCTGTATTTTGAGGATTTATGAACCTGCAGACTTGTATCTGTGTTCAACTTGCTGGGAGAAAGAGATATTTCTTTATATCCGGGTTAATTTCCAGCAATGTGGATCTTGAATGCAGGGAAAATATCCATTGATGAAAACATGTCTGTTATAACCAGGTTGCTTGGTACTTCCTGTATATACTGATATTACCAGGGTCTGACTGTATATGTAAACAGACACTACTTGAAATATGCACTTTTATGGGTGTTCCCCAACACAAATATGCACTAACCCTAACACTTGTTCCCTAACACAAATATGCACCAACCCTAACACTTGTTCATCTGTAACCGATAAATGTTACAGTCCATGATTTCAGATGAGTCCAGCTGTACATCGTCCATCAAAAACAAAAATCCAAAGACACTTCTTTAATCATACTGCCATTAAACCGAGCAACACCAGCTCCCTTGGGAAGTGACGGTACCCATACAAGATCACATGATGTGCCATTGTCTTCAGTCATGTTGACCCTTTGTGAGTCGGAACGAAGCTCCCCAATCTGACTTTTTTCAAAATATATTTACATTACGAAATAATATTTGAATAACATTTGGTTACAAGCTTTTTTAAATGTGGTGAAATTGTTTTATGTTGCTGGGATCGACCTTTGAACGCAGAGGCACAAGACAATCTCCACCCATCTCCCTGCAGGGAGGCACAACCGCAATATGACTCTCAATCAACCAAAGCGCCGTTATCTCATGGTTTAACACCAATTTGATTAATATTTGAAAGTTTTTATTGCGATATCGATCATCCGCGTGTGGAAATAATGCGGAAGAGCAACTTTTGGGGAAATTGGCCCAGGGATTAGATACATATAAGGAACAAACAAACAAACTTAACACGATAATTTGAATTGGCTGTGATGTAAGCAATGTACAAGGTTGGAGCAGCTCCAAGAATATGGCAACCACTGTTTGTTTTCCATTTCGGTTTATAAGTTCCAGATCCACGCTTTAATGTTGGTCTTCGACTTGGAATCACCTCTTAACATTGCCTTGCACCCATTTATAATGTGAACAAGAGTTTTCTGTGATGACGTTTGACCTATTTCAAATAAAAATGACAAGAGCTGTCAACTGTTAAATAAAGAGATCGTCCTCATCACAATCATTCTTGATTTACTTGAGTTATTTAGCTGCTTGCAGAATGCAACCACAATCCACTTCATCAAACATATAAATGGCTGGCAGGATGGCCTTGAGAGAGGTATGCACACTCGCCACGAAGCTGTCTAGCTTGGGTTCAAATCTCGGCAGAGCTATAAACTGTCATCCCGGTGCTTCACAGGCAAGGTGATTCATCAATGTACATGTGCTGTCCTTCGGATGGACATTAAACTGGACATCCCGTCGACAGGCATTAGTTGGTGGACGGTAAAGAACCCACAGTGTCTTTCGCAAAGAGTTGGTGAACTACTGCTGGAACCCTGGCCAAATCCCAAACTCCTGCCCTAACCTACAAAGGGCATTGCATCAGTGGCACAGCGTACTCCCAGCAATGATGCCACCTCACAACATTGCGCTGCAGAAGAAAGAATATATATATATATATTTTTTCTTTCAGCTGCTCCCGTTAGGGGGTTGCCACAGCAGATCATCCGTTATGATTTGGCACATGTTTTACGCCGGATGCCCTTCCTGACGCAACCCTGGTCGCCTCTTACGACACAGGGATATGGTACACATATTCTAACCGGGGCATACACCGGGCCCAGTACAACTGGTACTCACTTCGCCGACCTCGGAAGGATGACAGGAAGTCAACCGCCTCGGAAGTCAACCGCCTGGTGTGTATTAATTCAAGCAGCCAACGGGGCTTGAACTCAGGACCTTTTGGATCCCAACCCACTACACCAACACCAGGCTATATATATATATATATATATATATATATATATATATATATATATATATATATATATATATATATATATATATATATATATATATATTCGAAACATGTGGAGTGTGACAAGCACCCCCGCCCCCACTCCACCAATCCCCATTGGACACAGTCCTACACCAAAGCATCACCTCCAACACAGAGGCCTCAGCCCAGTGACTGTCAAATAGACAAAGATCATGTGGTCAACATCAGTTAAACATCAAACGGAACCATCGATCTGGATTTTGGGGTTATTTGTCTCATCAGGATGGCACACCGATAAGTATCAAACTAATAATGACCACATTCGTCGTTTATACATCAGACACACCTCCTGACTGTTATGGTGAGCATCGCCACGGATTATGTCTCACACGGTAAAACCACATAATCTGCACAGAACAACCATCCGTCTGCCACCCAGATGATTGTTCCTGCAAATGCAAACCATTCAACCAGAAGGCACGTGATGTGATCGGGTGTGGGATTGTGTCCAATGGAGATCGGCAGAGTGCTCGTCACACTACACATATGTTTCGATTTTCCTGCCGATCACATCACGTGCCATCTGGTTGAATGCTCTAAATCATCTGGAAGATGAACGTTCTGCTCAGCATCTTTTTCCAAAACAAGCCGATCTCATTAGCGTTAAAGACCTGCTCCAGCAGGTACCCCTCATACTCGACGAAGCTCCCGTGTTCTGTAGGGAATGCCTTGGCTGCGGCGTGGTCCACAGAGGCATGCTCCCCTATGAACTTGACATTGCACAAATTATATCACGCTTTGAAGTGGTGGAACCACCCCCCTGCTCGCCATAAACAGGCTGGAGGTGCCCCTTGTACCTGCCGTGCTCATGCTTGCACCAGAGAGATGGTCCTGCAGGAGTTTCGCCTTCTCCTGTATTAGTGGTGCACTTCGACATACCCTTCTGAGTGTTATTCTTGATCCTTGGGAGCCATTTTCGAAGAATAAACAGAGCGAGAAGCAATACACAGGTTAGAGCAATGGGAATAGTATGATGGTGATCCAGGATGCGGTGAGTAGTTTGCGCATTGTTTGTGGGGGATTTTTACAGGTGATGCTGCATTTGGCAACTGATAATAGATGTGGTGAGTGATGTCATTGTGTAGTTAGTCCGTGTGTAGCTAGCTGCTAAATCCACTAATAGATATGCTGAACGTTTCCATTCCTTTACTCACAGGACATGACATCTTTCCTATCTCCAGGCAGATTAGGTTGAGCGTCTTTAAAATGTAACAGCTCAGATGGTGCTGTTTGTAGCAAGATGTTGATTTACACGAAGATGCATTGAATGTTTCCATTGTGTAATGTCCAGATGCGGCGACTGGATACATCAATAAATGCTCTTAATGTTTTCATTCTGGAAGTAACTCACGGGGGATGGTGTCGTGGGGAATGACGTGTTACACTGAAGAGACATCCCACAACACTATGTTTTATCCCGTGAAGCTACAATACACGTATAGGAAGTAGGCAGTAGAAGACTGCTGCCGAAGCAGTCTCCTTGGCTATTGGACACAATCCTGGATGGGTCGCCACTCCGACACAGTATACCAGCATGCTGGCACTCATTTTGCCGACCTTGGAAGGATGACAGGCAAAGTCAACCCCACCTGGTATTAATTCAACAGGATGCTGGTATTAATTCAACAGGAAAGTGGGGTTTGAACTCAGGATCATAGGATTCAAAGTCCACAACCCAACCCACTAAGCTAACACCAGGCATACTGGCATATTAAAGACCTGGTATTAGTAAAGACCTGGTATTAATTCAACAGGAAAGTGGGGTTTGAACTCAGGATCATAGGATTCAAAGTCCACAACCCAACCCACTAAGCTAACACCAGGCATACTGGCATATTAAAGATCGAGACCTTTCAGGTGACGTAAAAAGCTGAAATTTTCCGTGCTGTTGGACATCGAAGCCAGTACACCGGATATAAATAACGGAATCGTCGGACAACATCCATTGATGAAAATATAAATAAATGGAAAAAAATGCAGGTGAGTAACCCGCGACAAAAGGGGAAACATGGTTCGTAAGCTTACACGATGTGTAAGCACACCCTGCAATAATATATAAAACTCATTCTAACCACTCGCTGACTCACTGACTGATGTTAATGTTCAGGATCTTCCACGTGACGTAGAAAGCTGAAATTTCACATGCCGATGGGCATCGAAGCCGTACACCGGGAAAAAATCACAGAACTGTCAGAAATCATCCGTAAATGAAAATATCCGAAAATAAGTACAGCCTTGTTCTCACTGTAGGTGAGCAATCCGAGACAATGGGAAGTCACGATATGTTATTGCTTGCAATGTGTAAGCATATATTATATGCATATGCATCTATACTGTGCATCTTTCTAACCACAGATTTAATGACTCACTCACTCACTCATGAAAATGTTTAGTACCCTCGAGGTGGGCTGGATGGTTGAATTATTGCCTTTTGATTAACTTGAAGCCAAAATTCCAGGAAAAATTACAAAACTGTTCGTAAATTTCATCTCAGGCCAACTCCACACATGGCTTACTGACTTTCTCTACTGTTGTAGCCAACACGTAGCTCTTAATAGAATCCTTTCATATCCTCTCCCCGTCAAGGCTGGAGAGCCCTGAGGCAGTGTTCTGGGTGCAGTCCTATTCCTGATCTTCATAAATGATCTCTCTGAATCTGGAAAATCCTCTTTATGTATTTACTGATGACTCCACCCTCTGCCATGACATCCTTCATCCTTCACATATGCAAGCTGTAGTGTCTTCCCGCTCTTCAGCCCTTGGCAAAGTCGCAAACTGGTCAAACACTTGGAATATGTCTTTCAATCTTGACAAATCTCACACTCTCACTATCTCTCTCCAAAAGGACTGTCCAGCAAACCCTTCCATCTACTTTCTTAACAATCGCCTTGAAGAAGCTCAGTCATTCAAAGTCCTGGGTCTCACTTTCAGTCATTATCTTTCTTGGGCAAATCACATTTCAAAGTTGGCCTCCAAATCCAGTCCTCAAAACTGGGCATCCTCCGTTGTACAAAGTCCTTTCTTGACACACCTGATTCACCTGCAAGGCCTTCATCCCCAACTCGGCTGGCTCCCCTGCCTCACACCTTGCTCAGCTTGACACAATGGAAACCAAGGCCTTCAAGATCACTGGAATCTCGTGTGATGAAGCTGAGTCTATAGGTTTATCACTTTCCCATTGCAGACAGGTTGGTGGTCTCTCCATCTTCTACCGCCTCCTTTCTGGTCTTGCGCCCTTTGCTCTTTCCGTGCTTTGTCCACCCCACGTTTCTGTAGGGCAGGCACGGTCCACCATCAATCCCCCTTCTGGTGAGATTACCTAAATCTAGGATCACTGCTCACTTCCACTCATTTGTTCCTCTTTTTATTCCACCTGTGGGGACCAACTTCCACATTCTCTTCAATCTTATTCTAGCTTGGTGTTGGCTCAGTGGTTTGGGTGGCGGCTTGGGATCCTCGGGTCCTGAGTTCAAGCCCCGTTGGGCCACTGAATTAATACACTAGGGGGTTGACTCAGCCTGTCATCCTTATGAGGTCGGCGAAGTGAGTACCAGTGTGTACTGGTAGAGGGTCACTGCATCAGCGACACAGTCGCACTTCAAGAAAAGATAGTTTCCCCGGCAGCTAAGCTGCGATACGACCACCAATCTTATTCTTCCCTCGAGCAAGACAGCTGTCCACCAGCATCTTCGATCATCTCCAGACCCCAATCCAAAACCATGACTTTTTCTTCTGCCCTCATTAGTACTCCCCCCACACCCCCACCCCAACCCCTTTGCTTTTTGCAGTTCTTTGCTTTTCCTTCTGTATCCATCTTGTCCAGCCCATGCGTCCTTTCCTGCCCCCAAATCCTCCTCACACCCACTGCGTCGTAGTTTCCCCCTTCCACTCCAATGTCTGTCTGTCTGTCTGTCTGTCTGTCTGTCTGTCTGTCTGTCTGTCTGTCTGTCTGTCTGTCTGTCTGTCTGTCTGTCTGTCTCTCTCTCTCTCTCTCTCTCTCTCTCTCTCTCTCCTGTCCCTTTTGTTTTGGTATGTCCTGATCCATTCAGTGCAGTAGCTCTTCCATGAAGCTTGACTCAGTATACGAAAATAAAAAATGCCCGTAAAATATGTCATGCTTCAAGCCCTCGGCAGCAATTCCATCAGGTCAGTAATTTAGGCATACCCTTCCTAACATGATACAACGTGACATTATAATCAGCACTATACCGTCAGATTTGTTCTTCACTTTGAGAAGTTGGGGTTACCTTCGTGGAGGTTCGTGTTATTGGCCGAGTTCTGAAGTTGCCTGGCAATAATGGGGTCACAATAAGCATAAGTAGATGAGAATATGAAAAACGAGCCATAGACAATCACCTACCAGTATATCAGAAGCAAAGCTATTGGAGGAGGGTGTGCAGGTGATTGCGGAACCAGCTCCTGCAGGATTTATCCATTCCTGTGAAAGGTTTAAAACGATATTTCAAAGAAAAAAATTTCCCTATACACAAAACATTAATAAGTAGGCCTTCATTTCAACTTCCTGTGGCTACAAGATACACACCCGTGCGATCTGGTCACCCTTCGAAGAAGCCAGATACAACACATGCCTGCATGATGAAGGTACCGCAGCACACAGGTATTTTACTACTGGAGTGTTAAGCTGATCAGGAGACAGTCTGATGCTGATTGGTAATAAGTTCATCTCACACTTTTTTTTTTCCTACTTCACCTTAACTCGTACACATGGTGAACATGCTTCACACTGAGCTTATTACATGTATAGCTTTTTGGAATATCGACCGGAAGGTTGTGGGCGAGCGCAATTTAAAAAGCGGAGCAGAGCAAACAAAGAGAAAATGAGTGCAGGGAACAGAACGGCACACTGGGCTGTCGGACAGATGCCTGCTGAATAAACATGCCAGCACTCAGCAAACACAGGCTCCAGAAACAAAAGGAGGAAGAAGAAGAAAATGAAAGCAGAACACGATGTCCGAGGCCAGCGTCAAAAAATGGGTAGGTGTGGTGTGTGTGTTTTCACTTTCATTGCTAATGTAAGATAACATATTATACATATGTATCGTTTCCTCCACCATCAAAGGTGGATGGAGGTTATATTTTCACCCCTGCCTGTTTGTCTGTCTGTCTGTCCATCTGTCAGTGAAGACAATATCTCAAAAAGTTATTATATGGACTGGTTCGGCCGATTTTTAATTTTTTTTGGTGGACAGGTTGGGTGTGTGATGAGGATTAATTTATTCGATTTTGGTGAAGATCTGGATTCAGATACGATTAAAAAAAGTATTTTTTTTAAAAAATGTTTCAACCGATTCTTCACCATTGAGCGACGGAGCCAAAAACTATGTATAACATGATATCTTAAAAAGTTGTGGACGAGTTATGACAAAACTTGGTGGATGAGTTGGTTCGGTGACAAGAACAACCTGATTAGATTTTGGTTCAGGCCAGGATTCAGATCCGACCTATCAGTGGGATACAAAACGTAAACTGTTCAGCCTGACGGAGGTGTGCGACTGTGCGTCTACCAGGTGCCGTTCTAGTTATATAATGCAATGAGGATTGTGAACATATTGTAATTAAAATGGACTCTTAGGGGTAAAAGAGTTAATTGTCTGCTTAGTTATATCCTAATTGTACGTTTAGAATGGATGTATTGTAAACCCCAACTTCGGTCTGCCAAAAGTGTTTCGCAGCATTCGATATGGCTGAAAGAAGTGATGATATAGATGTTTATCCTCGTCGCCATGTAATGAAAATGGACTCTTAGGGGTTAAAGAGTTAATTATCTGCTTAGTTATATCCTAATTCTATGTTTAGAATGGATAAACCGGGCATAGTGGCGTGCGCCTGTAATTCGGCTACTCGGAGGCTTGGGTTGGAGGATCGCTTGAGGACGGGCACTCTGCACTGGGCCGCGCTATGAGAGGGTGTAGAGCAGCCCGGAATCATGACGAAACCCAATCCATATACCTGTGTCGTAAGAGGCGACCAGGGTTGCGCCAGGAAGGGCATCCATCGTAAAACCTGTGCCAAATCAGTATGCGGATCATAACGGATGATCCGCTGTGGCGACCCCTAACGGGAGCAGCCAAAAGACGAACAACAACATGTTTAGAATGGATGTATTGTAAACCCCAATTTAGGTCTGCCAAAAGTGTTTAGCAGCATTCGACGTGGCTGAAAGAAGTGATGATATAGATGTTTATCCTCGTCGCCATGTAATGAATCTGGGGTGTGTTCAGTTTCCAAGTTTCTTGTAGAGCAATCGCTAAGTGGCTTCAGCACTCAAGCAAGCACTCCAACAGAAAAAAATAAAATAAAATAAAAAACAATCTGAGCTATGTGGAGAGCGAAAAAGATGGCAGCAATTTCTGGGCGGCTGGAGAGAAAGGAGCGAGAAGGCATGGCCTGGAGAATTGGTGGCGCTTACGACCCACCCACAGACCAACACATCCACCCACAGACCAACACATCCACCCACAGACCAACACATCCACCCACAGACCAACACATCCACCCACAGACCAACACATCCACCCACAGACCAACACATCCACCCACAGTCCAACACATCCACCCACAGACCAACACATCCACCCACAGACCAACACATCCACCCACAGACCAACACATCCACCCACAGACCAACACATCCACCCACAGACCCACAATCCACCCACAGACCCACAATCCACCCACAGACCAACACATCCACCCACAGACCCACAATCCACCCACAGACCAACACATCCACCCACAGACCAACACATCCACCCACAGACCCACAATCCACCCACAGACCAACACATCCACCCACAGACCAACACATCCACCCACAGACCAACACATCCACCCACAGACCAACACATCCACCCACAGACCAACACATCCACCCACCGACCAACACATCCACCCACAGACCCACAATCCACCCACAGACCAACACATCCACCCACAGACCCACACTCAGCTTCATATATTATGTGTTACTTCATTAATTACCCTTTTCCTTTTCTCCTCACCAACCTCGCAACCAACAGTCCTCCAGCCGAATACCACACACTTCTCTTTTGAATCCAGCCAATCAATGGTGTACTCAAGTTGGGTAACCAATGGGTGTACCTGATGACATCAGGTGAGGTTCCTGTTTTTTTTTCCTTCTTCTATTTTTTATGCAGAGTCCAAGCTCGTGGAAGAGCTCGAACACAGAATGGATCAGGACACAACAGAACAAAAGGAACAGCAGAAAGAGTTGGGGTAAACCCCAACAGCAGGGTTGAGGGAAGAAAAGAAATGGAGACGGACAAACATGGGATGCAGGTAAGAATGAGGTGTAGGAGAAGACGCATGGAGCGGACAAGATCGATACAGGAGCAAACTCTCAGGAAGGAAAAAAAACTGTAAATTTGGGGGTTGGTGGGATGGTTAAAAGATCATGGTTTTGGATGTGGGATGATCTGAGATGGTGATGAACTGAAAGAGGAGTGACTGAGTGGAGGTGAGCAGTGCTTATGGATTTTAGGAAATCCACCGGAAAGATGTAGATGGTGGACTGCATGCACCCTGCAGAAACCTGAGGGGTGGGAGGGGTGAGTACAAAGCACTGAAAGCGAAGAGGTTGCAAGACCAGAAAGGAGGAAGTAGAAAACAGAGAGCGACCTGTCTGTGATGGCGAAGTGATAAGCCCTTTGACTCATCTTCATCACAGGAGATTCCAATAATCTTGATGGCTTTGGTTTCCACGGCCTCAAGCTGAGCAAGGTGTGAGGCAGGGTGCCAGTCAAGAGAGGGAAGCAGTATTCCATCCAGCTGTGGATGAGTCTTGTAGGTGGATAGGAGTTCCGGTGAGCCAAGGAAGGACTTTGCACGATGGAAGATGCCTCGTTAGTGGCTGGCGTAGGACTGTTAGAGACCAACTATAATTTCCTCCAATAAGTGCACTCCCTGGGAGGGAGAGTTGAAAAAAAATATCCCCTCCCCAACTACAATAAATGCCCCAGGGCAGTTAATTTTAGTTTAAAAGGTTCTTGCTGTTGTAGAATAATAAAATGATACAGTTGGAAAGCGAATAATCAATTTACTTGGAACAAATAAAACACAACAGCAACAATGACGTGTTATAAAAGATCCTTTTTTTTTCGTGTTTCACCTCATTTTACATCCTTATTGAGACTCACAGATAGACATGCAATATGTTTGTAAAGCGCAACATGCTGTCTCTTGATTAAACCCATCAGCGAAGCGATGGGTTGGCATGGCTCGTCGTACAGAAAAACGTGGCAGTGGAAGAGCTCGTTTTGCCGGAGAAAGAGTCTGTTGATAGTGCCGTGACCGATGAGTCAACGTGTGATGGCAGTCACTCCATTGAGTTCATGTAACGTGGTTGGGATAAGTGTGATAAATGACTCTCGTATGAAGAAAAATAAGGTTAATACCCCGAGGTGTTCACTTGGTAGCGGCTGGATAAGAAAACCAGGGAACTACTGGTAGGCGTGGATGACCCACAAAATATGTGATGGAGAAGAAAGTAAATAGCTATGGATTTTTTTTTAATGCCGTGAACAAACTTCGGAACATCACGGGTGATTAAGGTTATGGTCAAGTTTCATCAAAATCGTGCGTATGGTTTCTGAGAAGAAAGCAAATGCCTGATTTGGGGGGCAACCCAACCCCTTCAACCCCAAGAGTCCAATTTTTTAATCGTACAGAAGTACTTAAAAAAAAAAAATCGCACTTTCAAAAAAATATAATAATAATAATTGTGGCTTCGAAGAAGAGAGCAAATACCTATTTTTTGTGTTTTTTGGGTGGGGGGCAACCCCCGTAGACCCCAATGTTCTTTTTAATGCCGTGAACAAATTTTGGTACATACATGGTGCCGAACGTTTTGGTTGGTCGAGTTTCATTGGAATTGTGTGTGTAGTTTCAGAGAAGAAGTTGCAAGTGCTTGCGGACGGACAGACGGATAGACGGTCGACACGATAACCCATAAACTCCCCTGAACTAAATTCCAGGTGAGCTAAACATAAACACACTGGACGTTTATTGGAGAAGATACGGTATTTTTATAGTTGTAGTTATCCCCGCCACAGAAGGTGGACGGACGTTATGTTTTCACCCCCGTCCGTGAACAGGACATCTCAAAAAGTTTGCAAGCGGATTCGGCTGAATCTTGGTGGTCAGGTTGGGTGTGCGACAATGACGAATTGATTCAATTTTGGTGAAGATCCGAATCTGGATACGAGAATGTTAAAAAAAATTTCAGCGATTCTTCACCATTGAGAGATGGTGCCAAAAACGAGATGTAGCATATTTCAGAAGTTTATTTCAATTAAAGCCTCCATGCTGAGGGAGTCTTATGGAGTGTTAACTCCAGCAACAGCAGGTTCGAGTCCGATAGGACACGACCGGGAGTGGGGTTATGTCGCTCAACAGATGCTAAACAATGCAATTGATTGCAAGGTACCAGTCTGTTTATTCCACAGCACATGCCATATCTCCGACTCCACATGATGGCATCTCGACTCCTCCTTCGTCCCAATCCCCCAAATATCCGGCAATACAACATCATCATCAGAAAGAACATAACAAGTGGTCGTTTCAATATACAGTATGAAACCTTCTCCAGCAAGGAAAGCAAACACTAAACATCTATACATAAAGCTATTAAGTACGAGCCGGGAGGCGACGATGGTTCAGGGCCATGATTGAACAATGCCACGATAGGTACAATTGAGTTAGTGGAAGCTTTTGAGGAAGCCCTACCGTAAAAACCTATCTCTTCCGTCAAAATTGACTAAATCAAATCGGATTTTTACATGTTGTACTTATGGACATTACGCACAGCATCTAGGAAATGAAATTGCGAGAAAAAAAGTTCAAGTGGGCGTGGCTCCACCCACAAGGGACGCCCCTCATACAAAAAGACTCAACGAGACCATGATATCGAGCTTGTGTCCAAGTTTCATCAAGATCGCATCAAACGTCACGGAGCTATGCTCTGGAGAGAGTCACAAACAGACAGACAAGCCGGTAGGCGAAATGGCTGGTCGCTACATAATTGCATACTAGTTATCCAGTTTTTGACAGATCGGGCTGAAAATTTTTGACAAAGAGCTTGATTGTAGTGCGCATAAAAGCCTGGAAGCCGATTTTTGATTTTCGAAAAAAATAATTTTTTAAGATTTTTCAAAAATTTCAGTCCCGTTGCTAGGCAACGGTGGTGTCTATAGCAACCGTACTCAAAAGCATAGAACTCGATCGTGGTATGAACCTACCTGTCAAGTTTCATCAAAATCGGTTGATCCTCTGGCCTCCAGAGCTGTCCATTACATACAGACAAACATACAGACGGAAAAACTGAGAATAATGGTCGTCTGGCGACCACCCAACAAACATACAGACACAACAAAAATAGTGGTCATTGCTGGCGCCCGCGAACCAATAAGTAAAATGTTTCAAAGTGACATTGTATTGCTGGGTTGACTGACAGCATAAACACAGCTGAGGTCGTGGATTTAAAGATGTGGACCCAATGTTCGGAGAGGTTCTGGACTGAAGGGGTTGAAACCTCGATGAAGAATGCAGCCTCGTTGATGATCAAGATGGTCAGAAAATCAGTCACTCACTCGTTAATAAAGTTCTTATTTTAGGTACACAACTACTTTGAGGTGAACATGACAAAAAAAATTAATTCTTACCGGACAAGGAAAAGACGCCCGGGGCCTTCAGAATCGGTGAACACTTCCTTCCCCCTCGTCACTTCCGGTTACAACCGGAACCGGAACCCCGAGATCCGACATTATCAAACATGTTTACAAATCACCACAACAAAGGCAAAGTGATGGCGCTCCGCAGTAGAGCGTGTTGTATAATTCGTAAAACTTACAACATCCTTTTATATGTTTATGTAATGTATTAGTAATAGTCGTAACCATTAAATAAATAACTATAATAATTATTGTAAGGAAAATTTTTTCGAAAAAACGGTACGTACCTGTGTAAAAGGTGGAAAGCACATACCTGCAACGTACGTGAACACACACACACACACACCTTGTGCATTCAACAAATCGTAAATTCATGGGATTTTGAGCAGGTTTGTAAGACTAGTGCAGGCCCGTACGTGAAAAAAAAACCCATAAACAAGAATTCTGACGTCATTCGTGATGTCATAGCACCGTGTACTGTCATTGGTTGGTAAATAAATGGCCATAACTTAGGAACCACTTGTCCGATTAATATCAAACCTTGAAAAGACACATCCTCAGGTTCCCAGCAATATACCTGGCAAGTTTCAATTAGATCGGACCAGGGGTTGTCGAGAAACAGCGGTCGCAGACACACACACACACACACACACACACACACACACACACACACACACACACACACACACACACACACACACATTGCTGGAATTATAGATAGATGTAAGTCCGTTTTGACACAGGTGTAGTTATCAATGTGTTTTGACGCAGGAATTAAGCAGCATTGAGCACGTTCATGGTGCCGGCGATAGCTCGCCAACCCTTTCACGAAGAACACCATAGGATCTTCAACGTCCACCAACTACTGCCGACTGACGGGCCATCCATTTTAATGTCCATCCGAGGGACGGTGCACACACACATCGATGAATCACCCTGCCCGTGAAACACCGGGATGACGGTTTATACCTGGGTCGGGATTCGAACCAAGGCAAGACGGTGCGGACCTCTCGTCCATCCTTCCAGGCTTGCATCATGAATGAATCGACGGAAATCAATTTCGGTAGAAAATCGTAAACTTTCACAACCAAGCATTCTCAATACTCCTGACAACAAAGTGTCGCTCATCAAAATCCATCGGGAATGTCCCTGGACAATGGACCCGCTGAAGGAAAGTTTGAAGGAACGACTGCAGAGCGACACTGAGTTTGTGAAATGAGTGTCACTGTAGGTCGGACGGTAAATGAGAAGGCATTAAGCCTGATTGGGCTTGAGATTAGCGATGGATCAGCCAAGGCACAATCATCCACCGGGGCACTTTAATATCTTAATGTGTGTTCCATCTTACAAAGCCCTGCCATTATTCTGGATCACTCCAGCAAGGATATCCCTGAGAGCAGAACAACTGCCAGTAGTAAGTTTTGCTTTTGGTAAATCCTCATCCAGGGTGTGCAGGTAGGCTGCCCAAGCTGTAATCACGCAACACCGCAACCGTTTAAAGGTGGGTAGCAGCAGGGGGGAAGGGAGTGGGGGGCACTAAATTTTTGGGGTGGCAATTGTAAGGTCTAAACCAGTGTTTCTCAAGGTGGGGCATGACAATATTTTGGTGGGGCATGAGGATTCAGAATTAATGAATCAATATATGATCGCTTTCATAGCTTTGCACTTTCAAATTTTCAAAAAGTTTGAATCTGTGACTGATGCCTCATAGCGTCACAACTAAAAACTCTTTTCAAGATCAAAGGAACCATGATGTGGCTGTCTGGGGAGGGTGAAAAGAAATACCCAAACTCGACTACTTTTGGCAAGGGAAGTATTGATAAATTTTCCATCATTTTAATTAGTCAAATGTGGATTTAGTGTTGTTACCGATTTGTTGCTGCAAGCTAAGAGAAATCGACTGGAAATCTGCAGCCAGCGTCAAGGGCAGGGCTCCCATTGAAGTGAGTAGCAATTGAATAAAATTTGCAATAAAGTTTTAATAAAGCCTTTTGAATACATATGTAGTATATATTGTAGTTTCTCCAATCATGGTGGGGCGTACGATTTTTTTGAAAAATCAAAGTGGGGCGTGGGACAAAAAAAGGTTGAGAAACACTGCTCTAAACTGTCCCATCTGCATCGAGTTTGTGGACGTTATCGATCCCACGGTATGTGTGGTACCTTTCGAAAATAGAAGCTTAGATTCATTAGATTAATTTCTTGGAGTCAACCCGTAGGTTTAGCACTACCTGCAGTCGTGGAAGTGTTGGGATGTGGGTTGTTGTTTATATTCCCTTGTGATACCTTACTTTTCAGGGATGTTTGCCAACAAACTCAACCAGACTCTGGCGTAATGGTTGGAGCATCCCTCATGAATCTGGAAGGTCGGTGGTTCGAACCCCCAGCGTTTAAAAAGGCTATAACACGGACAAGCAACAATATGTTGGCAACCATGTCGCCGGTATTTGATAGTCAGAATTGTAGTTCCTTGTCGAGGAACATATTATTAACTTGGCTCGGCTCCCATGTTTTCGCCACAGCTCGATCTTCATATCAACCCCTTCGTTCAGCGTTGACTGCATCTATCAGATTGTCCCTGTATTATATGAAACTAGCAGGTGCCCATGGAGATTACACATAATGTTAAATGTGACTTCAACAATATTATGCAAAGAACAGTTAAATATCATGTGAATTTAATATTGTCTGGTTATGTGCTTCCGAAAGATGTTGGGAGCATGTAACCGGCCGATATTAAATATCATCATTCGGCCGCCATGCTGGTCTTGTGCGAAGCCGAAGACTTTGTCGGAGCAGTCATATTCACGATTGCCATTCCCTCCCTATAACTTTTCCCTTCGTATCAGTGTAAAACTACCAATGGGACTGTTGAAATAATCATCAAACACCGAAAGGTTGGAGCCGATCGTGTCACAGGCCTGTAATGGCATAGGCCTCAGGCCTCTGGTATAAAGTGCAATTGGAATCTATCCGAGCTATATAACCACGATCGATCCCTTACGGATGCACATTGGTATTAAGTATGTTTTTCTTCAAATGCTATGCAGGTTATTTTTAATTTTTTTGGAAGAGGTGGATGCAGCCGTCTGTTTCCAACTATTTTCTCTTTAAAAACTTGACTGGGGACCACACTAGAAAACCGATGTCATGAATGATTATAAGGGTCTCTGTCCGAGTAATTTTGGGAATCTCGCAACATTGTGCAAAAAACCCTGTTATTATTTGCTTTTAAGGATGTGTATAACGCAAGAGTGCGAAGGCAGGCGCCACCATGATTTGGTGGAAAGTCTGAGCCGGCTTTGTAATGTGCTGGGACTCCCTCGCACCTGCCACCCAAATGACGGTTCAAGTCCAAGCGATCACCACGCCGGATTGCGGATGCTAATCATCCCGCACCCACTCAGTGGACTGGACTAAGTCGTCTGCATCGTCACTAACATTGAGAGAAGAAAAAGCAGTAGGATGGAAAGGATCTGGGGTGCGAGGGAGCAAACCAACCGAGGGGGTGTGGGGTTCTGGGAGGGTGGGAGGAGGGAGGGTCAGGGAGGGTAGGGGTCTAGGGCCTGGCAGGGGGTTTTCACCCTCCCCATTTGGGGAAATTTTGTAATCCAATTTGAATTTGATCTCTGTCGTGGATTGCAAAGCCATGTGTATTTAGTGTACGATAAAATGCGTAATATACGAAGGAGAAGGGACCAGAAATGTCTGCTGATGCTTTCATTGAGGTTCACAAAGGGTCACACCGGTCATTAGAAAGAGCCTTCTAAATTCACCTTTCCATGCACCGTATCCATGCTGTTGTTCAAGCAAATCGTGCAGTACCTCCTCCTTCTGTAAATAGATGTGATCATGTCACCCCTTTATAAGGCATAAGGCATCTATTTATTACATCGACACAGTGTAGAGAAGAAACTGGAAATGCCACCATTGAGAAAAACAACATAAGGGAAGAGGATAGGAATGCAGGTATCTCTATATTGTGTATGTATAGGTGGGGAGTAAATCGAGGAAAATAAGAGAATGCATGATGGTAGGACAAGGAAGAGAAGGGGAGGAAGATTTGGGAGGGTAGAGGAGTATGGGGATATAATAGAAGGGAAGGAGCAGAGAAAAGAGAGAGGGTAAATAAAAATTCTGCCATGTTGGCGTACAAAATCAATAGATGACTCCAAAAGTGAAGGACAACAGGGCAGCAGGATGTTTGAGTGGAGACAGAATGGATGGGAATATTGGAAGTGATATTAAGTAATCTAGGGAATTAACTTTTATAAGAAACATCGTTGGGGGGGAGGGGAGGGGTGGAATGGGGGATCCCCATGTAAATGCTCTTTAAGAATAATTTACTGGATGATTAAGTTATTGGTATCCAGATCGGGAAAAATAGAGTTAAACAAGTCAGAATTTTTTTTTTTTATAAAGAAAAACCAATCAGGAATGGAATCCCCAAAAGACAACCAAACAAGGTAGGAAAGCATGACAGTACTTTGGCTCTGAATTTGTCCTGATGTGCATGTGCAGAGAGAAGTGAGACAATGTTTTTTACTGTCTGCCTGTCTGGCAGTCAAACAAAATTGAAAATCATTCCAAACAGGAAAATTATTGGTTTGAAGGACGTCATAAAGGACACAAGCACCAGGCATGAAAAACTAACGTAACACGTTAAATATGGTGGGGAAAAAAGACACTGCATCAATGGCGGTGAAGTTCCGGAATTTTTTTTTCTATAACCTTTAAAATCATTATTTTATTTCAATTGAATTGTACACATGAACAATGTAGACCACAAATCGCCTTTTTAGCACTTTCAAAACCCTTCCGTTTCGCAGTACTTGGACAAAATATTACAGCATTTTACGTAATCACGACCAATCAAATTTGCCGCTCGTAGACCCCATCCATGTACTTGTTTTTCTCAAGACGGCATGGGGTCAGGTGTTCTATTAACTCTAGTTTGTATAGTTTTCAACTCAATATCTATTCATTATCTGACTGATAAACATATTCAAATCTACCGACATAAAATATTTTTAAATATAATGTCCGTCCGAGAAAAAAAAAATGTTGTACATTTATGTATCCAATTGGGCTACGATACTTTTGTACCGGCCCCAATGATTCCCACCTTTGTGTAGAGTTGGCCGGGGAACTTTTTTGGCTCGTTTTTCACGAGCTGGCGAGCCAGGCCTCACGTTCGATTAGAGGAAACAATAATTTATTATTGGTTGATGGTGCCGACGATAACTCACCTACTCTTCGCAAAAGACACCATAAGATCCTTAATGCCCACCGGCTAACGTGATCATAACAGACACCTGAATGCTGACTATCCGTCCCAGGGACAGAAAACTTCGTGATCCAACGCCTTTCCAGATAAGTACTAGTCTGACAGTTTACATTTGGGTCAGGAATTGAACCGAGATTAGAGAACTCACAGATACTGTAAGTGCACAACCTCATCACCATCCTATCAGACTCACCATTGATGGATGTAATCCATCCATCCATCCTTTTGGACCATACTCTGTGCAAAGCGTTGGTGCTGCCTAATCAGTCTCCTTGGCTATTGGGCACAATTCTGGATGGTTCACCACTCCGACACAGGATACCAGCAAGCTGGCACTCATTTTTCCGACCTCGGAGGATGACAGGCAGGTAAACCCCACCTGGTATTAATTAAACAGCTGAGCGGGATTTGAACTCAGGATCCTGGGATCCCAAGCCCACCACCCTATCCATTAAGCCAACACCAGGTATACCAGAAAATGTGTAAGCCAATAAAAATCCGCAGTAGAAGTAAACAAACTCCAAAAGGAAGATATTCAAGGAAGATGAAAAGAGTAAACGGATCATTGAACAACCTGCAAAAAACAAAATAAAAAGAAAAATTAGATTGAAAGTTACATAAAGGGATCAACTGTTCAGTGCATAAAAGGCAACATTTACAGATTACAACCTCAAACATGTAAATTGCATGCCTCCAATGTGGGCAACAAATGACACGTTCACAAAATGTTAAGGTTCGAAATACAAATGATCCACAATCTGGAGAATACCGGGAGAACGGGTGATGCTTGTTGAAAGAACCACCAAATCATGGACTTTTCGATGGGTGAAATGATCAGGTCAATAACTTCAGGAATCTGACAATGCTCCAGATAACATTCCTTCAAAAAACAAAGTGGGCACTCAGATAAAATTAACCTATCTATCAAATCTCTGTCCAAATAAGACTGAGATGAGATGCATCCGAGAAGACTCCACACCATTATGTCACATATTCATCGACCACGCAGAAGAACGATCAAGTGCCTCGGTTTCTTTTTTTTGACAATTTAATTATTCCCACGGGGGGGGGGGAGGGGGTATTGTTTAATTGCCTTTGTCCGTCCATCCGTCATGCTATCTCCTCCTAAACGGTTATGCAGAAACTCACCAAAGTTGGTGGTTATGATAACCACATGGTAAGAATGTGCAAGAACATCACTTTTGGCTCTGCCCCCTAGAGGGTCAAAAGGTCAAACACCGAAAAAGCAATGACGGGAACATTTTTTAATGAAACCTTGTAGATGCAAGTAAACATTGGGGGAACCATGAAATATTAAACGATTTATTGGATTTGACCCCCAGTTTTGACTCGGGGGTGAAATGGGAGGGGGGGGAAGACTTTTAACTCTAAATTTGATATTGAATCATTCCTGGTGGAACTTTTTGCCATCTTTCAACTTTGCTTTTAGTGAGAAGCGTGGGGATTTGCGATGGTGCACCATCGACCTCACTCAATTTCTGTTGATTTCCCCAATCCATGATACGGGGATCCCAGGTATACACATGAGGAATAGCATTGGGACAGCTAGAAGGTTATTGGCTAAATTTTAAACTGTGCTCAGAAAAATGGTCATCCAGCGCTTTTCCAGCAGTTTCCTAATTCCAAACAACCCGTTGAAGGGAAGAGAAAACATCCTGACATCATTAGTTTAAGAAACCTTTAATAACAAAAGGGATGGTGACAAAGCACAGCAAAATTCAATGTACTGTCACCTTTAATACAAATACTGTAATGGACAACGAAGGCACGAATCCGAGAGCACTGACACAGAACAGGCAATTTTAACTCATAACTGTGGCCGAAAACCTGGTACGGAGAGAGAGATGAGGATGCAAATGAACAAATTAAACTTAACCCGAGCAATAGAAACAATGGGAGGTTATTAGTGTGGCAATTTAGCTAAATATAGCATAACAATTGTGCATTTTGTGAGGAAAGCACCAAATTTGGTACACTAGTAGCCAAACATATTATATTATGAACAGATTTGGATATTGGGTCATCTCAAATTCAGCCGCTGATGGCTGTGCCAGCCATTTTCCACTGCTATCAAAAATGTTGAGATGGCCCAATATCCAAATCTGTTCATAATATGATAGGCTACTAGTGTGCCAAATTTGGTGCTTTCCTCATAAAATGCACAATTGTTATGCTATATTTAGCTAAATTGCCCCACTCTATGGGGGGGGAAGGGGAGGGGGTGGGGAGAGCTGTAAGGGACAAGGGTGGGTGTCTCCACTCATGGTGGCAGCAGGTACAAGTGCAGGAAACACATATGGAATCGGATGAAGGCTAGGTTAGCAACAAACCCGTATGGGATATTAGCCAGCTTATGTTCTGTTCGTAACAACTGCCACGGCACTCATTCTAATTTCCACCTTGTCCATTTATTTTGCAATGCAATCTCTTTCTCTCTCTTTCTCTCTCTTTCTCTCTCTTTCTCTCTCTTTCTCTCTCTTTCTCTCTCTTTCTCTCTCTGTCTCTCTTTCTATTTCTCTTTCTCTTTCTCTCTCTCTCTCTCTCTCTCTCTCTCTCTCTCTCTCTCTCTCTCTCTCTCTCTCTCTCTCTCTCTCT